>NC_057806.1:244745657-244834431 GCF_018294505.1 Triticum aestivum
GGTGGTGGCGGGGGGGCTTGGGTATTTAAAGAGGGGAGGGGGAGGTGGCTTGGGGAGGGGGCAAGACAGCGGGGAGGCGGAGTCCGGCTCGGACTCCGTCCAAATTGGCGGTGGCGGCGGCGCTGTCCTGGCGCGGGACGAGGCGGCGGGGAAGATGGGCCGGCCCGGCTGGGTTTCGGTCTAGTCAGCGCCCGAAGACCCTTTTTTTAAACAATTCCGCCGAACAAAAAATTCTTAGAAAAATAAAATAAAAATCTAAAAATGCCAAAACAAAATTTCACCATCTAAATAAAATATTTAGAACGAGATGAACATTTTCTTGGTCCTAAAATGCAATTTTGAAAACGTGCAATTTTTCTAATGCAAACAAAATTGCAATAAAATCCAAATAAAAACAAATATTTGATTTTAATATTTTTCCTCCAATATTTCAATTATTTTGGAGAAGTCATATTATCTCCTCTCATATACTTTAATATGAAATATTTTCGGAGAGAAAAATAATTAAAACCAAAAATCCTCGTTTCAATATTTGATAAAAATCAAATTTGAAAACCGGGGAAATCCCCAACTCTCTCCGAGGGTCCTTGATTTGCTTAGGATTTCGAGGACTGCGAGACGAAATGCAATGAAATATGATATGCAAGAATGATCTATGTATAACATTCCAAATTGAAAATTTGGGATGTGACATAGCACCCCAGACCCGTGGAGACGATCGATGGATTTTGAGAAGACCCTAACCCTAACCTATTTCTTTCTAGCCTCTCCGAATCTGGAGGACGAGATTCATTTTAAGGGTGGTAGGTTTATAGCATCCCAAAATTCTAAATTTTGGAATGTTCTAATAAATAGATAGATTTGATTGATTGTTTGACTGATTTGTCTGAAAGTGAGTGAATTTGAAACTTTTTGAAAGTTAAATGAGAGGCAATAAAAGGACTTTCCCAAACTTTCATTTTTTGCTTTTATGATCTCCGTGAATGCAAATTCTTTTCATCACCAAACCTTGGAGAGAAGATGACATGACTTCTTCCATTTATTTAAATGAAAAGGGTTTATGAAAATAGTTGAATGTCATTTGAAAATATTTTTCCAATTCAGAAACTTCAAGCAACTCAATGATTTTCATGAGAGAAGATAAAATGACTTCTTCAAAACATATGAAATATGAGTTGGGAGTTTAAAAGGATCAAATTTAAAGTCCTTTTGAAATTATTTTCAATTTGGAGTTATTTGAGTTTTATTCAAATTATTTTCTCCAAAATAAAATACATGGAAATTAGGGTAAAATGATTCCCTACATCAGAAAATTGGAGAAAAATAAATTTGAAATCACTTTGGTATTTTTTAAATGATTTTTATTGGATTTTAGTAGGGCAGCATCACTCTTTAAATTATTTGATTTTTTCCCGATTTTATACGATTTCAAAAAAATGTCCATGTTGTAGAAAATCTTTTTCTGAAAATTTTGATATATAATATGCCTATATATAATTTTACATTTATTTTCATTATTCCGTTTTTCCTTTTTTGTTTCTATTAAAAAAACTACGTGCGCCTGGAACTACCCGCTACCCACATGCGTAACATAGCAGCAGGTCGACCCGTTTTTCTTTTGTTTTTTCATTTTCATTAAAAAATATTGAAACAAACTTTAGAAAAAAATAGACTTTGAAAAAAAACTGCAGCCCGTCTACGCGCGCGGCCGGCCAAGGCCTTTAGGCCCGTGCGAGGCGTTAGCCTTTTTCATCTATGTTTCGTATATTTTCGTCTACGTTTAGTCCTACATTGCCTAGCCCTTGTCCCTTAAACCTCTTTTCCACCTATAAATATAGACCCATAAAGCCTCCAAAAATCATCCGATTCGGATTAAATCAATATTTTGGTTTGACTAGATTCATTTAAGAAAAATATATTTCTCCTCTCCGGCGTGACTTCTAAAAATTGTCTCTTCTCTTCAAAGTCGTCTTTTCTCTGCCTTATAAAGGTATCTTTCTTTGTTTTTTTATACTTCCGTAGTTTATTATTTATATACTAATACGATAGAATAATTAGATTATCAATTAGTCTATGTATTTATACGTTAGACCTTAGCCGAAGCTATTTCTCTTCCGTAAAACAGGTTGGCCCTGATTTTTCAAATAGCCATAACTTTTCACTCATTCATCCAAATTAGATGAAACCAGCGCCTATAGATTCGTCTTGTTTTCACCTATCCAGTGAACCTGTCACATCAACTGTTTGAAATTTTCAAATTTTGAAATTTTTTCAGATTCATATTCAAACTTCTTTTGAACATAAATTGAGTTTCGTAACTCCGATTTAGTTGATTCTTTTTGAAAATCGAAGATCTTGACCTAAACTTTCTGATAAGGCCAAATTCACATAATTTTGGTACTGTTAGAAATTGTTTTATGTTTCAAGAGTTATTTGCTTGGTTTTGATGTTTTCCAAACTGTCTTCTTCGTTCTTCCCGATCTTCTGAGCGATTGCTTATGTGTGGTTACTATTGCTTGCTCACGATAGATTGAACGGAGTGTGACGAGTAGAACTATCAAGAGTTATGAGTGCCAATCATCTTCATCAACATTGCAGGCAAGTTCACACTTTGATCATATCCCTTTCATACCCAGTTTTTATGCATTAGTTTCACCCTCAAACATTGCATGAGTAGGATTGATAACATGTGGGTATTGGGAAGTAGTTGATGAGGTAGGAAACTATTACCTGCATTCAAACCTTGGGAGTTACTTTTACATTATGCTCATATTGCTATGCTATGCTCGTAGACGTGGATTGGTTGAGTGTATTCATGACAGATGTGAGAGTTATCATCAATGGTTAACTTAAGGTGGCTACTTTAATACACATCTGGGTGGATTGGTTGGGGCACCCTGGAGTACCCAGTGGTTTTCCCGGGCACCTGGAGAACCCAGTGTTTGCCCAAGGGGATCCCGGAGGACCCGTGTGATCACCCTATGGAATGCCACCCAGACTCAAAGGGATCATAAGATTATTCATGCTAGAAACTTCCGTGTGCAGCCACAAGCTCTTATGGGCTCTAGCATAGTTGAGTAAGCTGCATGAAGCTCTTGAAGAGATAGACTAGCAGGTAGTGGGTTGTAGGTGGTATAGTCTATCCGGAGTAGAGAGTTAATTCTTCTGAAAGACTATGTCTCGGTCATCCATTTCTCAAACATCATGTAGTGCGAGAAATCCAACGGAGGAGATCGAGTCTTGTGGGGAAAAGTGCGCAAACCTCTGCAGAGTGTATAAACTAATCATGGTTAGTTGTGTCCCTGGTTATGGACATCTTGAGTATCTGGTTCTTGGATTATCATATTGATCTCATCACGTTACTTAAATAATTTGTTGGGTTATTGATGTTAATTTGGGATTGAGTTGGAGGAACCTTCTCAATATTTATCAACCAACTTTGTAGTTAAATAAATTATATTCCTTTGCAGTAGGGAAAAATTGGCTTTACGCAAAAACATTATAACCATAGAGCTTTTCCACCAGCCATATATGCATGTAGTGATAGCTATTATTCATCATTATCCTATGGTGTGAATTTGCTAGTACATTCAATGTACCGACCCTTTGTGACTGCAATGTCTCATGTTGCAGGATTCTTACGACGAGTAAGTGATACGTTAGGGTTACGATTTCTACACTCAACTTTGCCGTTGGTGTTGATGGGAATCCACAACCTTGTTGTTACTTCCGCTATTTGGATTGAGGTAATAGTATTTATGTTATTTTATACATGTGATTTACCTTTGTTATAAATCCTCGAGTAATGTGTGTGTCAGCATACCGATCCAGGGATGACACGTAAGCACAAAGACTTGACCATCTGAGGTCGGGTCGCTACAATACATCTATAAGAAAAAGTACCAAAAGGGCAAGTAAAAGTGTTCTTTTCCTGATCATCTTTCGACACAGGTGTTTGAGAAAACCCGGGATAACCATCTAGAAAGCAAAAATGTGTATGTTTGGATAGTCTTTCTAGCATTTGATCAATAAAAGGTTGAGGGTAATGATCTTTTCTAGTAGCTTTGTTTAATTTGCAAAAATCAATTACCATTCTATAACCTGCAACAATTCTTTGTGGAATCAATTCATTCTTATCATTAGGTACAATAGTAATACGTCCCTTCTTAGGGACAAAATGAACATGACTTACCCATCTACTATCAGCAATAGGATAAATTATACCTGCCTCCAAAAGCTTTCATATTTCATTTCTTACCACTTCTTTCATCTTTGGATTTAACCTTCGTTGGTGATCAACAATTGGTTTAGCATCAGGATCCAAATTAATTTTGTGCTGACATAGAGTGGGACTAATGCCCTTAAGATCGTCAAGAGTATATCCAATAGTGGCACGATGCTTCTTTAGAGTTTTCAATAATTTCTTATCTTCATGCTCTGAAAGGTTGGGACTAATAATAATAGGATATATCTTCTTTTCATCAAGATAAGCATATTTCAAAGTATCAGGTAATTTTTTAAGCTCAAACACAGGATCACCCTTGGGTGGAGGAGGATCACCAAGGATTTCAACACGCAAATTGTGTTTCAAAACAGTCCCTTGATTAAAGAATATTTCATCTATTTCCCTTCTTTCATTCATAAACATATCATTTACATGGTCTAGCAAATATTTTTCTAAAGGATCGGTAGGAGGTACGACAATAGAAGCAAGACCAATAATTTCATCCTTACTAGGTAGTTCTTTATCATGGGGTTGTCTATGAAGTTTAGAGAAATTAAAATCATGAGACATAACCCCTAGACCAACTGTAACAATATCTTTCTCACAGTCTATCTTAACATTAACAATATTCAAGAAGGGTCTACCAAATATAATGGGACAAAAATCATCTTGTGGGGAGGCAAGACCAAGAAAATCAGTAGGGTATTCTATTTTCCCACACAAGACTTCAACATCTCTAACAATCCCAATTGGTGATATAGTATCTCTATTGGAAATGTTAATAGTAACATCAATATCTTCTATCTCAGCAGGTGCAATATCATTCATAATTTCTTTATATAAGGAAAAAGGAATTGCACTCACACTAGCACACATATCACATAAATCGTGATAACAATGATCTCCTATTTTAACAGAAACAACAGGCATGCCAACAATAGGTCTATGTTTATATTTAATATCAGGTTTAGCAATTCTAGCAGCTTCATCATGGAAATAAATAACATGCCCATCAATATTATCGACCAAGAGATCTTTAACCAATAGTATAACCCTTACGTACCACAGTTGAAGCTTTAGCATGATCCTTTGTTCTAACAGGAAAAGGTGGTTTCTCAATATAAGCAGTAGGAACAATAAGATCAACATTATAAGTGATAGTTTATTCTTCAACTTTAATAGGTTCTACTACCTTAACTTCAATGGGAGGATAATATTTGAACCACTTCTCCTTAGGGAGATCAACATGAGTATCAAAGGATTCACAGAAAGAAGTTACCATTTCAGAGTCAACTCCATATTTAGTGCAAAATCACGAAAAGCATCGGTGTCCATGAAATATTTAACACAATCAAACTTAAGATTTATACCTGACTCCTTACCTTCGCTGAGTTCCCAATCATCAGATTTTCATTTAATTCTTTCCAATAAATCCCATTTGAATTCAATATCCTTCTTCATAAAAGAACCAGTACAAGAAGTATCGAGCATGGATCGATCATTATGAGAAAGCCGAGCATAAAAAATGAATAATAATTTCTCTTGAGAGCTCACGATTGGGGCATGAATATAACATTAACTTAAAACTCCCCCAAGCTTGAGCGGTAATTTATCCTTCACGAGGCCAAAAGTTATATATATAATTCCGATCACGATGAATCAGATGCATAGGATAACACTTCTGATGAAATCCCAATTTCAGTTGGTTGTAGTTCCATGATCCAATATCATCACATAGGCTATACCATGTCAATGCCTTTTCCTTAAAAGATAAAGGGAAGACCTTCTTCTTGAAAACACTCGGGCAAACCTGCAAGCTTAAATAATCCACAAACTTCATCCACATAGATTAGGTGCATATTAGGATGTAACGTCCCGTCTCCTGCATAAAGATTAGCTAGCAGTTTCTCTATCCTACCCGAAGGAATTTCATAATAAATATTTTCAGTAGGTGCAGTAGGTTGAAGAGCAACTCTTTGCTCTTCCGGTCAAGGTGAAGATACCCCAAACAAGCCCCTCAAAGGATTATTTTCCATAGTGACAAGTGACAGTAAATTTCATCACGTAATATAAATGTTTCCTTTCCAAAGGCGCTTCACTCCCCGGCAACGGTGCCAGAAAAGAGTCTTGATGACCCACAAGATGACCCACAAGTATAGGGGATCTATCTTAGTCATTTCGATAAGTAAGAGTGTCGAACCCAACGAGGAGCAGAAGGAAATGTGTGACGCCCCGAGACCGTTGCGCCAAGTGTCTTCCAGTTACTCGCCGTCGTTGCCATGTCATTCGCTTGCGTGTTGCATCTTGCCATGTCATCATGTGCATTGCATCATCATGTTTTAAAAACTTGCATTCGTTCGGGTTCCCCTAGTTCCTTCCGTTGTCCGTTCTGAGCTCAGACACACTTGCACGCGCCCGCGGCACGTCCAAAATATTATTATATAAGTGGCGGGAAAATGTTCTCGGAATGGGTTGAAAGTTGGCATGCGGTGTTGTTATAGTGTAGATAGGCCGCCTGCCAAGTTTCATCGCTTTCAGAGTCCGTTTGACACCCCAACGGATAACTATAGCGGCATTATAGCCGGTCATACGTCGGACGTTTCTAGTATCCAGAAACATGTGCCGGGCTTTCCTATCTTTCCTCCCTAGACCATCTACACAGTCTGCTACCAACCGCCAGGCCCCGAAACCCCTCCTTGCACAGTGCATCGAACCCCTCGAGTGCGCGTCCGAAAGTTATCCCGAACCCGACCCACTCAGTCGTCACCGATGGGTCCGGATCATCCCCAAACGTCTATAAAATATCTCCATTTTCTTATTTGGTCTACCTAACCTATTTTTCCCGTCCATCCGATTACAATCGGAGGGGCCTTATACCCGCCTAAACCTATCTGGCTTGCTATATATTGTGGGCAACCCTAGTTCCTAGGCCTCATGTCCCATCCATGCATCCACTTCATGCGCCGCCACTCCCTCTCCAAATCCTCCTCGGAGCCCACATCCAGCCAACCACATCCACCCACCTCCTTCCTCGTTCAGTTTCCACCGCACACCACCTGTCAAAATCTCCTTGCCTGATTTTCCCCGCAGCCAACCACTGCCCGAGCTCCTCCTTCCCCAAGCAACACCCGTCCCGGACGCCTCCGGATCAAGCCGCCCGATCTCCTGCGCCTCCCCTCGTCCGAGAGCACGAGATCCTCTACCCGAGCACCCGCGCTGAAGATGCCCAGCGCCCCACCCCAAAAGGCAGCAGCGCCCGTGCGCGCCTCCACCTCGCGATCCCGCCGCCCCCACTGAACCTCGCCGCAGGCAAGCACCAGCATCCGTCGCGCCTCCTTGCTTCCTCCATCCTTGGAGACGAGCTCCTCCCAAACCAAGGCCATGCCCCTGCTTCCTTCCCTCTTTCTCGAGTTCTCTCTCTCTCTATCGCTCAAAACTCTCTCTGTTGTCTTTGTCCCGCAGGACGTCACGGATGCACGAGCTCGATCCTAGCGCGCTCGCGCCTTCGTCTTCATCCCTCATAGTTTCCGACCAATAGCAGGGAACTGACGCCGCCCCTGAGCTCCACCCGTGCCGCCGTTGCCCGGATCCGACGCCGGCCAGCCGGATCCGCCCCGTATGAACCTCGTCGGCCTTCCCTGGAGCCCGCTGCCGCTCGAGATAGCCCCCTCCTCTGCTTCGTTCTACGGGGAGGATGACATGCCCCTGCCCTGCGTGGACCGCCCCGCCTCGTTGACCCCCAGCCTCGACGCTGTGACCGCGTAGCCTTCTCCCGCGTCGGCCCAGCAGCGCCAAGGCCTGTGAGGCCTCCAACACAGTTCTGCGCCATGGCCCATGGTGAGGATGCGCCCAGCCCCTCCCCTGTTCCTGTTGGGCCAGCAAGATTCGGCCCAAACGCATGTTTTTTTCCTGGACGTTTTAGCTAATTTTTTCTAGAGAGTGCAGTTTTACAGTATAGCCCCTAAACTTCATGCATTTAATAACTTCACAACCGTGCATCGGATTAAAACAAACTTTATATGTAAAATGTCTAGAATTTTGTCTAGTTTGAAATGTTTAAACTGCTGTTTGTAGTAATTTGCTCCTATGCCATGCTAAAATGATTTAATTCATAACTAAATAACTGTAGCTCCACACTTAACAAACTTTATATGTAAATGGAGTAGAAAAATGCATAGATTAACATGGTGACCTTACTTTTCATGTTTAACAACTCAAAAATATGGTTTAGGGCAGAATAGTACTAAACCTAAAATATGCACCTGGAGATTTACCGGAATTGTCGTTCATTGTTTCCGGCCTCATTTAAACTTGCCTAGATAGGTAGTTTTGTTGTGCTTCACCCCTTGCCATGTTAGTCAACATTTAATATTGTTGAGTACATAAACGAGAGAGAACTAAATAAGTCACGTGGTGTTTCGTCAATATGCAACGTAGTTGCATATTGAGCTCCACTTAATCTGTAGGATTGTTTGTGCAGTTTGTCATGCCATGCATATTTAAACCGGACATGCATCATACTTGTTTGCGCATCATGCCATGCTTATGTGATGGTTGTTTACTATGTTGTTTGCTTCTTTCCGGTGTTGCTTCTTCGGGTTAGTTCCGATAACGTCGCGTTTGTGAGGATCCGTTCGACTATGTCCGTTTGCCTTCTTCATGGACTCATTCTTCTTCCTTGCGGGATCTCAGGCAAGATAACCATACCCTCGAAATCACTTCTATCTTTGCTTTCTAGTTGCTCACTCTATTGCTATGCTGTGATACCTACCTCTTGCTATATCATGCCTCTCATATTTCCATGTCAAGCCTCTAACCCTCCTTTCCTAGCAAACCATTGTTTGGCTATGTTACCGCTTTGCTCAGCCCCTCTTATAGCGTTGCTAGTTGCAGGTGAAGTTGAAGTTTGTTCCATGTTTGAACATGGTTATGTTGGGATATCACAATATATCTTATTTACCTTAATGCATCTATATACTTGGTAAAGGGTGGAAGGCTCGGCCTTATGCCTGGTGTTTTGTTCCACTCTTGCCGCCCTAGTTTCCGTCATACCAGTGTTATGTTCCTTGATTTTGTGTTCCTTACACGGTTGGGTGTTATGGGGACCCCTTGACAGTTTGCTTTGAATAAAACTCCTCCAGCAAGGCCCAAACTTGGTTTTACCATTGGCCTCACCACCACCTACTTTTCCCTTGGGAGTCGCGCTCCCGAGCGTCATCTTTATTTTAACCTCCCTGGGCCAGTGCTTCTCTAAGTGTTGGTCCGAACCAGAGCCACTTGCGGCGCCACCTCGGGGAAACTTGAGGGTTGGTTTTAGCTGTACGTAGTGTTCATCGATCCGGTGTTGCCCTGAGAACGAGATATGTGCAGCTCCTATCGGGATGTCGGCTGTCACATCCGTAGTTCTGGTATGCACTAGGCTAGCCTTTCATGTGAGCATCATGTTTAAATTCAAATGAAATTTGAATTGAGGAACTTTCAAAAGCCTCAGAAGACCTCTAAAAATAACCAACATTTAAATCTCATCAAATGAGTCCAAGAAAATGTTCCTGTTAATCTCTGGAAATATTGCCATGGGATAAAATTCAAACGAATATTTCTAGAATCTCAGAAACAATTATTTTGGGCCTTCGAATTAATCCAATAAATATTTGAATTGAATCTATATTTGTTATATAAAAAATATATGTTCAATAATTCTAGAAATTGTTGTGTAGTTTCGGATAAGTCCATTTAGTTCACACAATTATTTTCGTGAATTTTGAAAATAGTTTGGTCTTTGAACTAAACCAAAATGTAATAGCAAAAATAGAAAAAGAGAACAAATTAAATAACAGAGAGAGAGAGAGTTAGTACCTGGGCCACTTACCTGTGTGGCCCAGGAGCCGGCCCAGCCCAGCTGGCTGATGCCAGTCCTCTCCCTCCTCTCGCCAGAATGACAAGGGACGTGTGCCCATCGCGCGCGCCCACGCGCCTGGCCACCTCCTGCTTCCCGCCGCTGCCTTGACGCCCAGGACATCGCCACGCACCCCCCGGACCCTCTGCACCTCTCACCTCTCTCGCTAGACCTCCTCTCCCTCCTCTGCCTCTCCCCGCGGTGCCACCGAACGCTGCCGTCGGCGCCGCTTGCTGTTGTCGTGTCCACGGCCCCTCCTTCGCCCCCTGGAGCTGCCCACGAGCTCCGCCGAGTCCCTCTCCTCCTCCTCACCGAGCCGCCCGATGCCGGAAGCCCCTGGATGCCACCTGCACTGCCGTTCCCCTCGTCGGCCACCGAAGATCGTCGCCGTCGATTTGCTGCCTCCGATGCCTCCCCAAGCTCGCTGACCCTCCCGTTCGACTCACGGTGAGCTCCTGCTCCGAAACCCTCTCTCCCCTCTGTTGATTTCCTCATCTAGCCCCACTAACCACCACGGCTGAAGCTCGCCGCCGCCGTGGCTGGAGCCGTTGTAGCTCGAAGCCGAGCACACCATCGCCCTCAACGCGTCTCCAGGAGCCCATAGCCAGCACCAGCTTCTCCCCACGTGCCCCCTAGCTCCAACCCGATTACGCTGTAGCTCCGGCCGCCGCTCGGCTCGTCGCCGGCGTCGATTCCAGTGAGCCCGTGACCTGCTACTGCCACCGCTAGATGCGCGGGAGCAAGGGCTATCGCCCAGTGCCCTCGGCACGTCCAACCGGCTCCCACAGCGTGATTCCGGCGAGCCACCGCCGCGCTGTGAGGTCGTCGGAGTCCAACTCCGGTGGCTGGTGACTGGTGACATGGCACGTCATTAGCCGCTGATGACCCCGCTATTAACCCCCTCACTCACTAACATGTGGGCCCCGGCCAGCTAACTAACCTAGCTTAGCACTTAAACTAACCTGAATTAGTTAATTAACTAACTTTGTGACTGACCAATGGGTCCCACAGGTCAGGTTTGACCTGGACCGCGGCATGTTGACCTGCTGACGTCATGATGACGCAGTGCTGACGCGGTAAAGTCTTTCTGGAATTGAAATAAATCAGGAAAGGTTTAGAAATTCCAGAAAATGCTTTAAACTTTGAAAAATCATAGAAAATCAACCGTAGCTCAGAATTAAATAAATTATGTATGAAAAATTATCAGAAAATCCATCTATCCATTCATGCTATTTCCATGCATTTTTGAGCAACTTATGCCTGCTGATCAGGTCAAATCAAATGTTGGCATTTAAATAATCACATATGGAGTTTGAATTTGAACCTTTGGTTCAAACCAACTTCATTTAAATCATTGCTAGTTGCATTAGCTCAAATCACAGCATATTGCCATGTCTTGATCATGCATCATATTGTGCATCACATTGATTGTGTTCTTCCTTGTTTGCCACTAATTGTCCCCTCTCAGTAGACGATGTTCCGACGATGAGATCGATGTCACCGATGAAGAACTATACTATCTTTAGAAGTGTCAGGCAAGCAAAACCCCCTTGTTCATTCCGATACAATCCCACTCTCTCGTTCCTGCTCTCTTTTACTACATTAGGACAACAATGACTCAACTGTTACATGCTGCGGTAGTTGAACCCCTTTCCTTTGCATGACCTGTCATTGCCGCAGTAAATAGATGAAACCCACTAGCATGAGTAGGAGTTGTTTGAGCCTTGGTGTGCCTACTCATTCATGCTTATTTGTCATGCCTGCTATTGCTTAGAGTTGAGTCAGGTCTGATTCATCGGGGATGAATTAGAGGTGTGAGAACATGTCCTACTGTTGTGAGCTAAGCGTGTGAACACGATTTTGTAAAGGTATCAGTGAGAGGCCATGTAGGAGTACATGGTGGGTTGTCTCATTGAAGCCGTCCTTAGGAACTGATTTCTGTGTTTGTGATCCATGAACAGCTACTACCACGCATTGGAATTAATGCTTAAGTGCCCCTCTTGACTTATTAATCAACCTGATCTCTGTCCAGGAGTTGCAACTAGTTTCTGGTGGTTGTAGGTTGTGTTAGTAGTCTACCAAGTGGCACCCGATACAGGTGGGCTTGGGATAGACTAGGCACAGTGGCACGATGTACCAAGTGGCACCCGGATGGTGGGCTTGGGAACCCTGCTCACATCGTTTGGGGCCGTGAGCGACACCCCGGCCGGATCTCCTTGCGGATGGAACCCGAATAGGCGATAAACCTGGACTAGAGACTTGTTGGTTAGTCAGGTCGTGGCCGACTCCCTCACCAGGCTTCCGCTTGAAGGTTCCCGAGATACACGATGTGTACATGGTGGTAAGTGGTGAGAGCGTGTGTGAATAAGTACACCCCTGCAGGGTTATCATTATCTATTCGTATAGCCGGATTCCTTGGATATGGAAACTTGGACCCCTTGCATAGTTCATAGACAAGTGAAAGTGGATACTCTAAAATGCGCAAGATAAGCGTGAGCGCTATGGATGGCGTTCTCGTAGGGAGACGGGAGCGGATCCATAGTGGTGTATTGATATGGTGAATATGTGGACTCATGTGCGCCACCTCAAAAGAGTTATTTGCAGTAGTAGTTCAGGTTAGCCACTGAGTCAAAACTGGCTTGCTGCAGTTAAACTCCACCACTCCTTTGTTGCTACCAATGCATATGTAGTTAGTTCTGATGTAAGTCTTGCTGGGTACATTTGTACTCACGTTTGCTTAATTTATGTTTTGCAGAGAGACTTCAGTCTCGCTAGTAGTTCCGCATGGACTTCGACGTTTAGCTTGTTACCTCAGCTACGATCTTGTACCCTTGTGAGGGTCTTGTAGATAGTCAGGCTTCTCAGCCTTCTTCATTTGTAGTTGTCTGTACTCAGACAAGTTAAGCTTCCGCATGTGCTTGTTGCTTGTATGCTCTGTATGTTGGGTCATGAGACCCATGTTTGTAATATCTCGCTCCTCGGAGCCTAATGAATAAATACTTGAGTCGTAGAGTTTGTTGTGATGCCATGTTGTATTTACACATATCGAGCATATTGTGTGTATGATTGAAATGCTTGGTATGTGTGGGATCCGACAACCTAGTTGTTTATCCTTGGTAGCCTCTCTTATGGGGAAATGTAGTCTTGTGCTTCCATGAGCCATAGTAGTCCGCTACAGCCCGGTTCACCGGAGTCCTGCTAGCCCAGCACTACTGCTCCGGAACACTTGACTGGCCGGCATGTGATTCACTTCGTTCCTGTGTCTGTCCCTTCGGGGAAATGTCACGCGGTGACATCCGGAGTCCTGCCTAGCCTGCTACAGCCCGGGTTCCCGGAGTCCTGTTAGCCCAGTGCTACAGCCCGGATTCACACGCTGCTGACCGACATGCTCGATGTTGATTCATGTATGCATGTCCCCGTAAGTTAGTGCCACTTTGGGTTCACGACTAGTCATGTCGGCCCGGGTTCTCTGTCATATGGATGCTAGCGACACTATCATATACGTGAGCCAAAAGGCGCAAACGGTCCCGGGCCATGGTAAGGCGACACCCGTGGGAATACCGTGCGTGAGGCCGCAAAGTGATATGAGGTGTTACCGGCTAGATCGATGTGACTTGGAATCAGGTCCTGACAGATTTGGTATCAGAGCCTGACTGCCTGTAGGATTACCAAGCCAAGCTGGTCGAAGTCGTGTCTAGAAATGCTTTAGTTATATAAGGGAATTGATTGTGGATGGGAATGTAAGGCTCTTTTTACTCCTTATCCTCATGACCTTCTGATCTAAGTCATCTTATCTTTTCTACGGGGTTAAGAACTAGGCTTCTCTTCTATCTCTTAGGATAACGTGTTACTAAACCGTAGTTGCCTAGCATTGTTGAGTTCAAGCCTCAGTTCAGTTCCTACTACTTCCATATGTTCATAGCTGGCCTCAGAACCTTGATATTGTGATGTTGAGTGGTTATGCCACCATTTTTGCAGGATGTCTCAAATCATTTTGAGTATTTACAGTCGTTATGCTGTCCGAGTCATCCCAGGTTTCTAAATAGTTTGATGCATCTGCAAATCCCTTCCTCCCATTCCTGATGCCCTTTTGGGCCAGATTAAGCACACTAATCGGTGAGTTGAGGTACTCTATTGCCTCTACATATATGTTGGAGTTGTTATTATGACACGTGTATCTTAGAGTTAGTAATCTAGCCATGTTTGGTGTTCCCAATGTGATGATTCTGGCCCCATTCTCGAAAGCATCTCGTGATGTTATTTAGTTAGTAGGTATTCTACTCCTGGGTTTTGAACCCGAGATTCACCCTACTTCATGTTGTTAGTATTTGCTAGTTCCCTTAAGATATTAGTAACCTTGTGATAGTCCTCGAGGTCCATGGTATATCGTTCTTCCAATACCATGAGCCAATATGGCAGAAGTTCTTTGAACCAAAAGATCACAACCAGAGTGCTCTTGATGAGTTCTTCATTCTATATTGTGACTCTGCCAATTCTATCTCTCCGCATGGGTTATCCGGAAGAAACCTGTTGGACTTAGTTCGACATACTAATCTATGCATCCACAACTCAAAATGTTATATGCTCCTTGAGTTGTCCATTTTCAGCTGTATTCCGACCATCATCTATCAATTGATAGTCAAGAGTATGTGTGCAATCATGTTCATCGATGGCTATTATTCTTGTGGTCCGTCAAGCCATTCTGGTTCAGAATGACTAGGAGAAACAAACTCCAGTACCTCATTCATATCCAGGATTGGGTCAAAGTAGTTGTATTTCGCAGATCAAAATGCCAATCCAGCTTTTGCTCTGTTCTACCTTGGAGTGTTACCATCTTTATGTCAAGAATGTCATGAGAATTGCACCGCCTCTTATGAACTCTTGATGCAGTGATACTTCTCTCCATCATTATTCATTCCTCGGTCCCGTGTTGTTGTAACCGGAATGCCGACAAGTGAACCATGATGTGTGAAATCAATACTCCTAGCAACTGTGTTGCTTGGTAGTTGTGGACATTATTATCATTCTTAGCGTGTTGGTTAGCGAATCACTATTCTAGGATTGATCGTGCTACCTTGTCCTTATTTCTGGTGCACTCTTCGATCTTGGAGTTAGGATTGAATTCCTTGCTTATTTGATCATATCGTCTTGCCCTGAAAAGCAAGATTGTTCTCGAGCTTAGTGACATATCGGTGGCTCATGATTTTCCGAAGATCTTCTCGGAAGTGTTACCTGGTTGTCCCCTGACCGCCATGTTGGGTTCGTGATCAAATTAGTTTTCTTATAAATCACCCCTTCTCCAAGAATCTGTGTTGGCTATCCCTAAGCTAGTTGGTTGAGCTAGTCAACAACTTGGAGAGTTGGAAGGTAGAAGCTTTGCTTAACTTAGTTCATCTCTAAGGGATATCTTCTGTGTGTAATTGTTGAAGAAAGATGATATCTCCATCGATTGGTCCTCGTGATCAGTTGTTGGATCTATTGCCTTGTCGAAACTTTGACTTGAGTATGGGCTATTGTCAAGTCAAATCAGAACCAACAATGTTCGTAATGTTGTCTTACTCGTGGTTGATCCCTCGAGCATACACCATTACATCTTTTGGTCTGACCAATGCTATCACCGTGTTCACATGATGGTGGAAGTCCAGTGATATGGAAATTCTGATGAGTTTCTGTTGAGCCCATCAGCAGCATTTTGTCTCCCCCATGATTCATGTTGAACATTATACTAGTGTTGGAAACTTTATAAGCATTGCCCTCATGTCCCGTTCATGAAGCATATGTCCGGTTGAAAGATGTGACTTCCTCTAATTCATGTGCATCTGATGCAAGTTGCCGCCATGGATTCGAGAAAGCTTGTTTTGCTTCCTTTGGAATCATCCCAAGTTAGTCATGCATGTGCGAAGTATTATATGGTTTGATAGGCTCGCTACCTCCAGTCCATATGTGTCCCTAGCACACCAAGCCACTGACTGATTTGTTCTAGGAGAAGGAGTTAAGTGCTAATCCATGGTAATGCACAAGACTTCGTTATTCACGATGATGGTTCCCAACCAGAACTCGCTAGTGTTTTATTATAAGACTACCATGTGTCCATGCTTGTCTGGGACAACGTGTTCAGATGTTGTAGCAGAACCAGCTCATGCTCTGGAGCTTGCTATCATAGTTCATCTCCTGAGAATCTCGCAATGTCATCTCACGATTTGTGTTGCAAACTTTCATTTTCTTTCTAGACTCGATGAGTCCGGAATATCCTGACACCAACCAGATCTAAATCTCAGGCAGTTGTGATGGTTGGGACGTTTTCCCAAGAGCTATAATATTGGTCTCTCGGTAACCGGTAAAGTGGATGACGTCACCAACACACCCAACCGGAAGACCTATTATTGTAGTATCTTGTTTGGAGAAGTTGGCCACTTCCCATAAGGATCTCGTAGAATTTATTCCAATAGTAGTTCCTTATGGATTTTTCTGTTCCCGAAGTCCAACCTTTTACTTGATGTCCTAGATACCAAACCATATCAATAAATGGGTTATGCTAGCACATCAAGGAGAACATTAGAAGCGGAGTGCTAAATGTCTCTCGGTCGATCATCCAGATTTTGATCCCTTGGCCTCGCTAAGGTGAAATCTGAGAAAGTGTTATCTTTCTTTGCATCTGCATCCTCCACCATTATTCATCATGGTAGTATGTTGTGTTGCCAGGATCCTTGACATGGATATTGGCAAAACTTGTTGAATATGGGAATGCTCAAGTTCTTGAGAGCACGCGCAATCACTAGGATTTATCGTCGGCATTAATTGGGATCTGCTCTCGATTTCCTCGGTTATGCTATAACCTTTCCAATAGTGGAATCTCTCTCTATTGTTGGGTTTCTCCCCGGTTACTAGAATCATTCCCAACATTTGCATTTTGTTTCCAGCTTGCACCCGTCTTTGTGTCAGTCTGCCATGGGTCCCTTCCATTTCCGATGATAAGCAGAAATCATCCATCGGGTTGTCTTCAACAAGGTAGTCCACATCATCCATTCAAACTCCGCCAAATGATCGATTGTTATTGCCTTAGGCTAGTATAAAGAGTTTCAATGATCTATGTACCAAAAGTATTCTTTTTGCCACTTAAGGGAATAACTCCACGAGTCACTTTTCCTGAGGTGCCCCGTTATGGAATCATGGCAATTTTTCCTTGCTACTTTGAAACCCTCATCAAATTGTTTCTTCCGTCCCTCCTGATGCAAGTTTTGCCGCCCAGCTCCAGAGATGTTTCCATGTCTCATTCCATTAGTTGATCTTGTGATCATTACGATAATCCTAAGTTGCTCGAACCTCAGGAAGATCGATTCTTCTAAATTCTCCCTTTCTACTCGTTGTCATGTTGGATGTAGTTCTCAAAGCAAGACGTCGAGATCAAGGTGATGCAATGAATCAACATCCTCGAGAAAGACATCTGGATCGTGAAGATTGTGTTAGCTTGTGTCCCTCTGTCTTCCTATCTCACGACTTGAATCTCGGGACGAGATTCTTGTTTAGTAGGTGTGAGCTATCACATCCCTAGTTCTGGTATGCACTAGGCTAGCCCTTCATGTGAGCATCATGTTTAAATTCAAATGAAATTTGAATTGAGGAATTTTCAAAAGCCTCAGAAGACCTCTAAAAATAACCAACATTTAAATCTCATCAAATGAGTCCAAGAAAGTGTTCCTGTTAATCTCCGGAAATATTGGCAAGGGATAAATTCAAACCAATATTTCTAGAATCTCAGAAACAATTATTTTGGGCCTTTGAATCAATCCAATAAATATTTGAATTGGATCTATATTTGTTATATAACAAATATATTTTCAATAATTCTGGAAATTGTTGTGTAGTTTTGGATAAGTCCATTTAGTTCACACAATTATTTTCATGAATTTTGAAAATAGTTTGGTCTTTGAACTAAACCAAAACATAATAGCAAAAATAGAAAAAGAGAACAAATTAAATAACAGAGAGAGAGTTAGTACGTGGGCCACTTACCTGTGCGGCCCAGGAGCCGGCCCAGCCCAGCTGGCCGATGCCAGTCGTCTCCCTCCTCTCGCCAGAAGGACGAGGGGTGTGTGCCCACCGCGTGCGCCCATGCGCCTGGCCACCTCCTGCTTCCCGCCGCTGCCTCGGCGCCCAAGACATTGCCACACACCCCCCGGACCCTCTGCACCTCTCACCTCTCTCGCTGGACCTCCTCTCCCTCCTCTGCCTCTCCCCGCGGCGCCACCGAACGCTGCCGTCGCCGCCGCTTGCTGTTGCCGTGTCCACCGCCTCTCCTTCGCCCCTTGGAGCTGCCCACGAGCTCCGCCGAGTCCCT
Source organism: Triticum aestivum (assembly GCF_018294505.1). Taxonomy (NCBI): domain Eukaryota; kingdom Viridiplantae; phylum Streptophyta; class Magnoliopsida; order Poales; family Poaceae; genus Triticum; species Triticum aestivum. The sequence continues at coordinate 244,764,117 of NC_057806.1, forward strand.
CTCCTCCTCCTCACCGAGCCGCCCGATGCCGGAAGCCCCTGGATGCCGCCTGCACCGCCATTCCCCTCGTTGGCCACCGAAGATTGCCGCCGTCGATTTGCTGCCTCCGGTGACTCCCCGTGCTCGCTGACCCTCCCGTTCGACTCACTGTGAGCTCCTGCTCCCAAACCCTCTCTCCCCTCTGTCGATTTCCTCATCTAGCCCCACTGACCACCACGGCCGAAGCTCGCCGCCGCTGTGCCTCGTCACGGCCGTGGCTGGAGCCGTTGTAGCTCGAAGCCGAGCACACCATCGCGCTCAACGCGTCTCCAGGAGCCCGTAGCCAGCACCAGCTTCTCCCCACGTGCCCCCTAGCTCCAACCCGATTACGCCGTAGCTCCGGCCGCCGCTCGGCTCATCATCGGCGTCGATTCCGGTGACCCCGTGACCTGCTCCTGCCTTCGCCAGATGCGCGGGAGCAAGGGCTATCGCCCGGTGCCCTCGGCACGTCCAACCGACGCCCACAGCGAGATTTCGGCGAGCCACCGCCGCACTGTGAGGTCGTCGGAGTCCAACTCCGGTGGCTGGTGATGTGGCACGTCATTATCCGCTGATGACCCCACTAATTAACCCCCTCACTCACTGACATGTGGGCCCCGGCCTGCTAACTAACCTAGCTTAGCACTTAAACTAACCTGAATTGGTTAATTAACTAACTGTGTGACTGACCAATGGGTCCCACAGGTCAGGTTTGACCTGGACCGCGCCCTGTTGACCTGCTGACGTCATGATGATGCAGTGCTAACGCAGTAAAGTCTTTCTTGAATTGAAATAAATCAGGAAATGTTTAGAAATTCCAGAAAATGCGTTAAACTTTGGAAAATCATAGAAAATCAACCGTAGCTCAGAATTAAATAAATTATATATGAAAAATTATCAAAAAAATCCAATCTATCCATTCATGCTATTTCCATGCATGTTTGAGCAACTTATGCCTGCTGATCAGGTCAAATCAAATGTTGGCATTTAAATAATCACATATGGAGTTTGAATTTGAACCTTTGGTTCAAACCAACTTCATTTAAATCATTGCTAGTTGCATTAGCTCAAATCACAGCATATTGCCATGTCATGATCATGCATCATATTGTGCATTGCATTGATTGTGTTCTTCCTTGTTTGCCGGTAATTGTCCCCTCTCAGTAGACGACGTTCCGATGATGAGATCGATGACACCGATGAAGAACTATACTATCTTCAGAAGTGCCAGGCAAGCAAAACCCCTTTGTTCATTCTGATACAATCCCACTCTCTCGCTCCTGCTCTCTTTTACTACATTAGGACAACGACGATTCAACTGTTACATGTTGCGGTAGTTGAACCCCTTTCCTTTGCATGGCATGTCATTGCCACAGTAAATAGATGAAACCCACTAGCATGAGTAGGAGTTGTTTAAGCCCTGGTGTGCCTACTCATTCATGCTTGTTTTTCATGCCTGCTATTGCTTAGAGTTGAGTCAGGTCTGATTCATCGGGGATGAATTAGAGGTGTGAGAACATGTCCTTCTGTTGTGAGCTAAGCATGTGAACACGATTTGGTAAAGGTATCAGTGAGAGGCCATGTAGGAGTACATGGTGGGTTGTCTCATTGAAGCCGCCCTTAGGAACTGAGTTCTGTGTTTGTGATCCATGAACAGCTACTACCACGTATTGGAATGCTTAAGTGCCCCTCTCGACTTATTAATCAACCGGATCTCTGTCCAGGAGTTGCAACTAGTTTCTGGTGTTTGTAGGTTGTGTTAGTAGTCTACCAAGTGGCACCCGGTACAGGTGGGCTTGGGACAGACTAGGCACGGTGGCACGGTGTACCAAGTGGCACCCGGATGGTGGGCTTGGGAACCCTTCTCACATTGTTTGGGGCCGTGAACGACACCCCGGCCGGATCTCCTTGCGGATGGAACCCGAATAGGCGATAAACCTAGACTAGAGACTTGTTGGTTAGTCAGGTCGTGGCCGACTCCCTCGCCAGGCTTCCGCTTGAAGGTTGCCGAGATACACAATGTGTACATGGTGGTAAGTGGCGAGAGCGTGTGTGAATAGGTACACCCCTATAGGGTTATCATTATCTATTCGAATAGCCGGATTCCTTGGATATGAAAACTTGGACCGCTTGCATAGTTCATAGACAAGTGAAAGTGGATACTCTAAAATGCGCAAGATAAGCGTGAGTGCTTTGGATGGCGTTCTCGTAGGGAGATGGGAGCGGATCCATAGTGGTGTATTGATATGGTGAATATGTGGACTCGTGTGCGCCACATCAAAAGAGTTATTTGCAGTAGTAGTTCAGGTTAGCCACTGAGTCAAAGCTGGCTTGCTGCAGTTAAACTCCACCACCCCTTTGTTGCTACCAATGCATATGTAGTTAGTTCTAATGTAAGTCTTGCTGGGTACATTTGTACTCACGTTTGCTTAATTTATGTTTTGCAGAGAGACTTCAGTCTCGCTAGTAGTTCCACATGGACTTCGACGTTTAGCTCGTTACCTCAGCTACGATCTTATACCCTTGGGATGGTCTTGTAGATAGTCATGCTTCTCAGCCTTCTTCATTTGTAGTTGTCTGTACTCAGACAAGTTAAGCTTTCGCATGTGCTTGTTGCTTGTATGCTCTGTATGTTGGGTCATGAGACCCATGTTTGTAATATCTCGCTCCTCGGAGCCTAATGAATAAATACTTGAGTCGTAGAGTTTTGTTGTGATGCCATGTTGTATTTACACATATCGAGCATATTGTGTGTATGATTGAAATGCTTGGTATGTGTGGGATCCGACAACCTAGTTGTTTATCCTTGGTAGCCTCTCTTATGGGGAAATGTAGTCTTGTGCTTCCATGAGCCATAGTAGTCCGCTACAGCCCGGTTCACCGGAGTCCTGCTAGCCCAGCACTACTGCTCCGGAACACTTGACTGGCCGACATGTGATTCACTTCGTTCCTGTGTCTGTCCCTTCGGGGAAATGTCACGCGGTGACATCCGGTGTCCTGCCTAGCCTGCTACAGCCCGGGTTCCCGGAGTCCTGTTAGCCTAGTTGCTACAGCCCGGATTCACATGCTGCTAACCGACATGCTCGATGTTGATTCATGTATGCATGTCCCCGTAAGTTAGTGCCACTTTGGGTTCACGACTAGTCATGTCGGCCCGGGTTCTCTGTCATATGGATGCTAGCGACACAATCATATACGTGAGCCGAAAGGTGCAAACGGTCCCGGGCCATGGTAAGGCGACACCCGTGGGAATACCGTGCGTGAGGCCGCAAAGTGATATGAGGTGTTACTAGCTAGATCGATGTGACTTGGAATCGGGGTCCTGACATCGGCGCATCGGGCGGTCTTGCTGGTCTTGTTTTACCATTGTCGAAATGTCTTCTAACCGGGATTTCGAATCTGATCGGGTCTTCCTGGGAGAAGGAATATCCTTCGTTGACCATGAGAGCTTGTGATGGGCTAAGTTGGGACACCCCTGCAGGGTTTTGAACTTTCGAAAGCCGTCCCTGCGGTTATGGGCAGATGGGAATTTGTTAATGTTCGGTTGTAGAAAACTTGAAACTTAACTTAATTAAAATGCATCAACCGTGTGTGTAGCCGTGATGGTCTCTTTCCGGCAGAGTCCGGGAAGTGAACACGGTTCTTGTGTTATGCCTGGACGTAAGTAGCTTCAGGATCACTTCTTGATCACTTCTAGTTCACGATCATGCTTTGCTTCTCTTCTCGCTCTTATTTGTATGTTAGCCACCATATATGCTAGTGCTTGATGTAGCTCCACCTCACTACCCTTTCCTACCCATAAGCTTAAATAGTCTTGATCTCGCGGCTGTGAGATTGCTGAGTTCTCGTGGCTCACAGAAACTTCCAAACAGTTGTAGGTGCCGATGATACCAGTGCAGGTGACATAACCGAGCTCAAGTGGGAGCCCGATGAAGATCGTGTTCATTGTGTTGTTTCGTTTCCAGTTGATCAGTAGTGGAGCCCAGTCGGGGCGATCGGGGATCTAGCATTTGGGGGTGTCTTTCTTTATTTGGTTTCGTAGTCGGACCTTGATTGTATTCTAGATGATGTAATGCTATATTTATGTATTGTGTGAAGTAGCGATGTGTAAAGATTACCATTCTTATTCAGTACATGGGATGTGAAAATATTACCCCTCTTGCGACATGCCTACCATGCAGTTATGCCTCTAAGTCGTGCCTCGACACGTGGGATATATAGCCGCATCGTGGGTGTTACAAGTTGGTAATCAGAGCCTTCCCCGACTTAGGAGCCCCCTGCTTGATCGAATCGCTGACGTTGTTGAGTCTAGAACAAAATGTTTTGAGTCTTAGGGTTGTATATATCGGAGAGTAGGATTCTTTTTACTCCTCGGTCCCTTCGTTTCTCTGGTGAGGCCTCCTGACGTAGAAGTTTTGACTCTTCTCTTCTTAAATTTCACGATTTTTTAGGATCACGCGGGTATCTTGGAATCGTTCTGATGGTTTTGTGACGAGAACATTGTTCTTGGTGCCTCCTGACATTTAGGGGTTGTGGCAGTGTCCCGGGGAGTTGAGCTCCGAGGTGTTGTCATCACAATTCTATCGTTGCAGTTCTGGAATACCTGAGTTCGCCGACATCGAAAATCTCTTTTATGCAGTTGTTTGTGAGATAACCTCGACGCCACCCAGTATTGGGGCGGGAGTTCGGGAGTATTGCCATAACTCGTATAACGGATGCTTTTCGAAGGTTGAGGTAAATGATTTCCGAAGGTTTCTTGGTTATGTGTTGAAGGATGGATACAGCTGGATGTAGGATTTGCTAGTTTTGGTTGAGATATTATGCTTCCCCTGTATCCCCAACACCTGATTGCATAACCAGAAAGTTTCGGGAGTTTATAAGTGGGAATTCAAGTACCTCCTAGAATATATTTCCAACAGACACATGATACGACATGGGATCTATCATATGTTTGTTCCGGCTTATTCTACAAGCCAACCCTTTGTTTTATTTTCAGTTGTGGTATTCGAGTTGCTTCAATGTCAAGTGTTGATTCCATACCTTTCCTAAACGGTGTTCTCATATTCCTATGTGAATACTAATCCTTCTTATTTATCGAGATTGTCATCCCAATTCTATTTCCAACCAGTGCGCTTCTCTTCGAAATGATCCCATCATTCTCTCCATCCGCAAGATCAATTCTAAGTCTTCTCAACGGTGTTTGTTTCATCCGACCCCAAGTTGCCTTTGTTTTCCCGCCATCCACCCTTTTCCTTCAAGGAATCAAATTTCTAAATCAACTATCCATTTTATTCATGTGAAGTCTCTTCATCCTTTTCTTTCAAGTTTCGATCCGGTGATCTATCGTGGAGATTCTAACGGAGCTTCAAGTTCATCATTCGTCATTCTTTTTCTTCTCCGGTGGATTCAATTCAAGCTTTAATTTGTGGATCATATCATTTCCTCGGTTCAAATGCTTTCTCATGCCGGTGCACCTCTTGATCATCCACTTCTCGCCATTCATTTGTTCTGGAGTGCTGAAGATATCTTAGAAGATTCACGTTTCCATTCTCGATCCGTTCAAGTTATTTCGAGGTTGTTATCTCATTCAAGCCATTTAATTCAACCGGTGCAATATCTCTTCAAATCCTTTTCAACGGTGTTTCTTTTGAGTGGGCCCTAACCCACAGGTCTTTTCCCAGGATCTTACCCGACTCTTCTATTTTGCCGGTGTAATTCTCAAATTCTTTTCCAAGTTTGACGTAAGAATGAATTGTCATCAGTCATATGTCTTTCTCCAAGATCTTTCAAATTCTTTTCATCGTTGGTTCAACCTTTCTAATTTTCATCCCGGAGTGTCATCAACAATTCATGGTGGTGTTTCTCGTTGTCATTCTCAACACTTGAAGACCGAAGAAGAGTTCCTCTCAAATCTTGGTCCGTTCTCTCGAAGATTCGTGATTCTAACTTGTTGCCATCCTCTCATAATTATTTTCGATTGTGAGAATTCTTTTCACCTATCCGGAGCAATTCAGGAGTCTTTTCAGTTTGATTCTCCGGAGCCCATCATCTCAGATTTATTCATTATCAGCTTTCAGCTCTCGTCATCCAAATCTTACCGGTGCATCGTTCAAGTGTTCTCTAATCATTTCATGATATCTTTGTTCTCTTGTATCTAAATTCCACTAAGTATCTTCGTTCTCTAATTCTGCTCGGTGTTTCTTTATCGTTTCTTCGTTCATTTTCAATTCTTACGGTGGTTCGTTCAAGATTTCTCTTCCTTCTTTATCATATTAATTTATCCGTTGTTTCAGTCCTACCGGTGGTTCACTGAAGACCTTCTCAAGTTTGCACTATATCTCTCTTAATCCTTTCTATGAGAATAAGTGGTATGCCAAATCCATTGCTTGTCATCAAGTTAATTGATGAAGGATAAGCATAATGTAATTCTTATTCTTGCTTCATCGAGTATATTCAATTCCTTATTCCAGAGGTTCATCAAATTCTCGGTTTCAATTGTTTCATCTTTACTTTTCCCGGAGTTCCAAGATCTCTCAGCTATATCACCACGAAGCTCCACCTAATCATTGCAAGGATTCACCTGGTGTTTTCAACTTCTCTTTCTTTATGCCATCCTTTTATTTGGAGTTCTTCATGGAGGCTCATCATGGTGGTTCGTCAAGGATTCTTTTCATTCTTCAATTTGTTCTTCAAGTTTTCTCTCGAAGCTAAGGTCCGCCAAACCATACTTCAATTATTCTTCACCGTGCATTCCAAAAGTGCAGTTCTTCCTATCTTAGCTTTTGAGGTGGTGTTATGTCACTCTTGACAATTTCCCTTCGTGTTTCATGATTCACAAGTTGTCCGGGATGACATATTTTAAATCCATCATTTTCTATTCATTCATGAGATCCTTTGCAACCCGTCCATCTCTTCATTGGAGTTATCTTGGGTTATATTCCACCTAAAGCTTTCCTTAGGAGTGTTGCTATTTATGGTGCTCATGAATGACCCAAGTTCTTCATTTATCCTCCCGGTGAAATAAGTTTCTCGTCTCCTTGTGAATTTCAATCCAATCTTTTGTTTTTGTAGAGGCAGAATTTCATCTCAAATTTTGAGATATTTTCCATAAGCCCACTACAAGCTTATTCTTTTCGTTGTTGATTTCCCAACAACTCCGTTCAATCCTTCTTTGCAAGATGCTTTTCAAATTCAATTGTGGGAGAAGTTGTCATTTCTTTCTCCATTCTCTTATGCTAACGATCTACCTTCTTTCTTTCGTTTCGGAGGCATTGTGACGTTGCTCTCTTCGTCCTATCATCTCGTTTTGCCAAGATCATGCTCTTTCCTTTGTCTATCCATTCAACTGGAACGCTGTCTGAAATCTTTCTTACCCCTTGTGCCATTCTTTCAATAGTTCCGAAGTTAGCGTGTTGTTGATTTCATCAAGTATCCTCTCATCTTGTCAAATGCATGTTCGATTCCGTCCATTTACAGTCGGAGTGCTGTCCAAATTACATCATTCTTTCTCTCTCTCTCTATTTTGTTTTAACCGAAGTGTTGTGTCTACCATTCCTCTTCTAACCGGACTCTCATCCAAGTGCTTTCATTTTTCCAAGCTCATATTCTTTACCTTCCATTTCCAACCGGAGTGTTGTCGTAATTGATCCTTATTGTTCCTTGTACATCTTGTTTCTACCAGAGTGCTTGCATGTACTTCTTGTCCATTGCAACCCTTTTTCTTATGTCTTTCAACCTACAAGGTTCTAGTAATGTTCCTTGTTCCTCTTTTCTAACGGAGTGTTTTCAACTTCGTTCATCTCCGTGGTTTTCTTTCAAGTTTTCAACCTATCAAGGTTCTTTGGTTTCACTCATTTGTTAAAGAAGCAACTTAGTTTACCTCTTCTCTTCCCCTTCCGCTTCTCTCCGGTGCCATCATAGATCTCGGGACGAGATCCTCTCGTAGTGGTGGAGTGTTGTGACGCCCGAGACCGTTGCACCAAGTGTCTTCCAGTTATTCGTCGTCGTTGCCATGTCATTCGCTTGCGTGTTGCATCTTGCCATGTCATCATGTGCATTGCATCATCATGTTTTCAAAACTTGCATTCGTCCGGGTTCCCCCAGTTCCTTCCGTTGTCCGTTCTTAGCTCAAACACACTTGCACGTGCCCGCGGCACGTCCGAAATATTATTCTATAAGTGCCGGGAAAATGTTCTCGGAATGGGTTGAAAGTTGGCATGCGGTGTTGTTATAGTGTAGACAGGCCGCCTGCCAAGTTTCATCGCTTTTAGAGTCCGTTTGACACCCCAACGGATAACTATATCGGCATTATAGTTGGTCATACGTCGGACATTTCCGGTATCCGGAAACATGTGCCGGGCATTCCTCCCTTTCCTCCCTAGACCATCTACATAGTCCGCTACCAACCGCCAGGCCCCGAAACCCCTCCTTGCACAGTGCACCGAACCCCTCGAGTGCGTGTCCGAAAGTTGTCCCGAACCCGACCCACTCGGTCGTCACCGATGGGTCCGGATCATCCCCAAACGTCTATAAAATATCTCCATTTTCTTATTTGGGCTACCTAACCTATTTTTCCCGTCCGTACGATTACAACCGGACGGACCTTATATCCCCCTAAACCTATCCGGCTTGCTATATATTGTGGGCAACCCTAGTTTATAGGCCTCATGTCCCATCCATCCACTTCATCCGCCACCACCCCCTCTCCAAATCCTCATCGGAGTCCACATCCAGCCAACCACATCCACCCACCTTCTTCCTCATTCAGTTTCCACCGCACACCACCTGGCCAAATCTCCTCGCCCGATTTTCCCCGCAGCCAACCATTGTCCGAGCTCCTCCTTCCCTGAGCAACACCCGTCCCGGACGCCTCCGGATCGAGCCGCCCGATCTCCTGCTCCTCCCCTCGTCCGAGAGCATGAGATCCTCTACCCGAGCACCCGCGCTGAAGATGCCCGGCGTCCCACCCCAAAAGGCAGCAGCGCCCGAGCGCACCTCCACCTTGCAATCCCGCCTCCCCCACTGAACCTCGCCGCCGGCAAGCACCAGGATCCATTGCGCCTCCTTGCTTCCTCCATCCATGGAGAAGAGCTCCTCCCAAACCAAGGGCGTGCCCCCGCTTCCTTCCCTCTTTTTTGAGTTCTCTCTCTCTGTCGCTCAAAATTCTCTCTGTTGTCTTTGTCCCGCAGGACGTCACGGATGCACGAGCTCGATCCTGGCGCGCTCGCACCTTCGTCTTCGTCCCTCGTCGCCTCCGACCAACAGCAAGGAACTGACGACACCCCTGAGCTCCACCCACGCTGCCATTGCCCGGATCCGGCGCCGGCCAGCCGGATCCGCCCCGTATGCACCTCGCCGGCCTTCCCTGGAGCCCACTGCCGCTCGAGACAGCCCCCTCCTCTGCTTCGTTCTACGGGAAGGACGACGCGCCCCTGCCTCGCGTGGACCACCCCGCCTTGTTGATCCCCAGCCTCGACGCTGTGACCGCGTAGCCTTCTCCCGCGTCGGCCCAGCAGCGCCAAGGCCTGTGAGGCCTCCGACACAGTTCTGGGCCATGGCCCATGGTGAGGACGCGCCCAGCCCCTCCCCTGTTCCTGTTGGGCCAGCAAGATTCGGCCCAAATGCATGGTTTTTTCCTGGATGTTTTAGCTAATTTTTTTCTAGAGAGTGCAGTTTTACAGTATAGCCCCTAAACTTCATGCATTTAATAACTTCACAACCGTGCATCGGATTAAAACAAACTTTATATGTAAAATGTCTAGAATTTTGTCTAGTTTAATAATATCTAACTTTCATCCATGTTTGAAATGTTCAAACTGTTGTTTGCATTAATTTGCTCCTATGCCATGCTAAAATGATTTAATTCATAACTAAATAACCGTAGCTCCAAACTTAACAAACTTTATATGTAAATGGGGTAGAAAATACATAGATTAACATGGTGACCTTACTTTGCATGTTTAACAACTCAAAAGTATGGTTTAGGGCAGAACAGTACCAAACCTAAAATATGCACACGGGGATTTACCGGAATTGTTGTTCGTTGTTTCTGGCCTCATTTAAACTTGCCTAGATAGGTAGTTTTGTTGTGCTTCACCCCTTGCCATGTTAATCAACATTTAACATTGTTGAGTACATAAACGAGAGAGAACTAAATAAGTCACGTGGTGTTTCGTCAATATGCAATGGAGTTGCATATTTAGCTCCACTTAATTTGTAGGATTGTTTGTGCACTTTGTCATGCCATGCATATTTAAACCGGACATGCATCATACTTGTTTGCGCATCATGCCATGCATATTTAAACTGGACATGCATCATACTTGTTTGCGCATCATGCCATGCTTATGTGATGGTTGTTTACTATGTTGTTTGCTTCTTTCCGGTGTTGCTTCTTCGGGTTAGTTCCGATAACATCGCGTTTGTGAGGATTCGTTCGACTACGTCTGTTTGCCTTCTTAATGGACTCGTTCTTCTTCCTTGCGGGATATCAGGCAAGATGACCATACCCTCGAAATAACTTCTATGTTTGCTTGCTAGTTTCTTGCTCTATTGCTATGCCACGATACCTACCACTTGCTATATCATGCCTCCCATATTGCCATGTCAAGCCTCTAACCATCCTTTCCTAGCAAGCCGTTCTTTGGCTATGTTACCGCTTTGCTCGGCCCCTCTTATAGCGTTGCTAGTTGCTTGTGAAGTTGAAGTTTGTTCCATGTTGGAACATGGTTATGTTGGGATATCACAATATATCTTATTTACCTTAATGCATCTATGCCTGGTGTTTTGTTCCACTCTTGCCGCCCTAGTTTCCATCATACTGGTGTTATGTTCATTGATTTTGCGTTCCTTTCACGGTTGGCTGTTATGGGGACCCCTTGACAGTTTGCTTTGAATAAAACTCCTCCAGCAAGGCGCAAACTTGGTTTTACCATTTGCCTCACCACCACCTACTTTTCCCTTGGGAGTCGTGCTCCAGAGGGTCATCTTTATTTTAACCTCCTAGGGCCAGTGCTTCTCTAAGTGTTGGTCTGAACCAGAGCCACTTGCGGCGCCACCTCGAGGAAACTTGAGGGTTGGTTTTAGCTGTACGTAGTGTTCATCCGGTGTTGCCCTGAGAACGAGATATGTGCAGCTCCTATCGAGATGTCGGCGCATCGGGCGGTCTTGCTGGTCTTGTTTTACCATTATCGAAATGTCTTGTAACTGGGATTCCGAGTCTGATCGGGTCTTCCTGGGAGAAGGAATATCCTTCGCTGACCGTGAGAGCTTGTGATGAGCTAAGTTGGGACACCCATGCAGGGTTTTGAACTTTCGAAAGTCGTGCCCGCGGTTATAGGCAGATGGGAATTTGTTAAAGTCCGGTTGTAGAAAACTTGAAACTTAACTTAATTAAAATGCATCAACCGCGTGTGTAGCCATGATGGTCTCTTTCCGGCGGAGTCCGGGAAGTGAACACGGTTCTTGTGTTATGCTTGGACGTAAGTAGCTTCAGGATCACTTCTTGATCACTTCTAGTTCACGATCGTGCTTTGCTTCTCTTCTCGCTCTTATTTGTATGTTAGCCACCATATATGCTAGTGCTTGCTGCAGCTCCACCTCACTACCCTTTCCTACCCACAAGCTTAAATAGTCTTGATCTCGCGGGTGTGAGATTGCTGAGTCCTCTTGGCTCACAGATACTTCCAAACAGTAGCAGGTGCCTATGATACCAGTGCAGGTGACACAACCGAGCTCAAGTGGGAGCCCGATGAAGATCGTGTTCGTTGTGTTGTTTCGTTTCTAGTTGATCAGTAGTGGAGCCCTGTCGGGACGATCGGGGATCTAGCATTTGGGGTTATCTTTCTTTATTTGGTTTCGTAGTCGAACCTTGATTGTATTCTGGATGATGTGATGCTATATTTATGTATTGTGTGAAGTGGCGATTGTAAGCCAACTCTTTATCCCATTCTTATTCAGTACATGGGATGTGTAAACATTACCCCTCTTGCGACATGCCTACCATGCGGTTATGCCTTTAAGTCGTGCCTCGACACGTGGGAGATATAGCCGCATCGTGGGTGTTACAAAATGACAAGCGGTTTTCAACAAGGTATTCTCTGCAAGCACTGAAATTATCGGTAACAGGTAGTTGTGTGGTAAGATAATTCATAACAAGTTACCAGTAACAAAAGTAGGTAAGGTGTAGCAAGGTGGACCAATCCTTTTTGTAGCAAAGGACAAGCCTGGACGAACTCTTATATAGAGCAAAGCGCTCCCGAGGACACATGGGAATTACTGTCAAGCTAGTTTTCATCATGCTCATATGATTCGCGTTCGTTACTTTGATAATTTGATATGTGGGTGGACCGGTGCTTGGGTGCTGCCCTTCCTTGGACAAGCCTTCCACTTATGATTAACCCCTCTCGCAAGCATCCGCAACTATGAAAGAAGAATTGAGATAAATCTAACCATAGCATGAAGCGTATGGATCCAAATCAGCCCCTTACGAATGAATACATAAACTAGGGTTTAAGCTTCTGTCACTCTAGCAACCAATCATATACTTATTACTTCCCAATGCCTCCCCCTAGGCCCAAACAATGGTGAAGTGTCATGTAGTCGACGTTCACATAACACCACTAGAGGAGAGACAACATACATCTCATCAAAATATTGAACGAACACCAAATTCACATGATTACTTATAACAAGACTTCTCCCATGTCCTAAGGAACAAACGTAACTAATCACAAAGTATATTCATGTACACAATCAGAGGAGTATTAAATAGCATTAATGATCTGAACATATGATCTTCCACCGAATAAACCAACTAGCATTAACTACAAGGAGTAATCAACACTACTAGCAACCCACAGGTACCAATCTGAGGTTTTCAGACAAAGATCGGATACAAGAGATGAACTAGGGTTTGAGAGGAGATGGTGTGGGTGGAGATGTTGATGGAGATTAACCCCCTCCCGATGAGAGGATCGTTGGTGATGGCGATGGCTTCGATTTCTCCCTCCCTGAGGGAAGTTTCCCTGGCAGAACAGCTCTGCCGGAGCCCTAGATCGGTTCTGCCCAAGTTCCGCCTCGAGACAACGGCGCTTTATCCCGAAAGCTTCCCTCTGATTTTTTCCAGGTCAAAACACACCATATAGCAAAAGATGGGCATCAGGGGCCTGCCAGGTGGCCCACAAGGCAGGGGCGCGCCCTCCACCCTTGTGGATGGAAGGTGGCCCCCCTCTGGTGCTTTCTTCGCCCAATACTTTTTATATATTCCAAAAATATTCTCTGTGAAGTTTTAGGACTTTTGGAGTTGTGCTGAATAGGTCTCTAATATTTGCTCCTTTTCCAGTCCAGAATTCCAGCTGCCAGCATTCTCCCTCTTCATGTAGACCTTATAATATAAGAGAGAAAATGCATAAGTATTGTGATATAATGTGTAATAACAGCCCATAATGTAATAAATATTAAAATAAAAGCATGATGCAAAATGGACGTATCGCGCACCTGATGCGGTGGAAGTCGGTGTCTGTGAGGCACGTCGGTTGCGGCGGCCGACGCTGTCGGTGGATCACCCGGTGCGGTGGACGAGGGCGTAGATGAGGAAGCTCCAATGCGGTGGTGAAGCGCGACCGTCGTCCTCGTTGTCCGACACAGAGGTGGGGAAAGAGACGAGACGAGGGGCGATTCGAACTTTGCTTGGGTTGGCGGTGAATTAGGGATTTGAGCGCTCTGGGCACAGAAGCGGACAGTGGAGAAGGGAGATTTTGCAGGGCTGGAATTGGGGCCGTTAGATATTTCAATCCAAAATGTGGAAGCACAACCTTATTTTGTCATCGTTCTTTTCTTTTTTGGGGGGGGGAGGGAGGGAGGGGTGGGTGGCTAGGTGCTAGCGTCCGTACGACACACGCGACCACCACGACACGACCCTGGTCTGCCTGGTGCGCCTACATTTGGGAATGCAAACAAATCTTCTTTCATTTGCAAATGAATTTGTATATATTACCATGCTTGTGTTTTCCTTGCAAATAATTAGTCATTCGAAACGATATACTATAAATTAATTAATGAGGAGTTATTTGAATTAGAGTGTGTGTCACATAGCGATCTCGAATTCTAACGTGGATTTTGCATTTCATGGTATCGATGCTACTTTTTAATACAAATTCATATGTATAAGATGAACACCATGGTAGTGAGAAAACTTTGGATGGATTCAAACATATGACCTACAAAATAGCACAACAATCGAGTCAATGTCAACTTTTCCAAACCTAGTATGGCACGAATTCGAAATAATTACGGAAGCCATATGCATGGTCCTTAATTCAAATCTTACAATGTACACTAAATTCAATCTTCCTCTGCTAACCACCTTAAGAAGCTATCGGTTTCCGACACATGTTCATTCTTTCTCTCCATGTTTCAATCTCTAACTCTCTCAACTACACAACCCCTTTTTCCACCCTATTACCAAATGTATCTCTCTCACACACCCGCCATTGCACTCCATGCCGAGCTCTCTCTCTCTCTCTCTCTCCCTCCCACCCTCTCTTGCTAGATACATGCATTGCCTATCTAGACCCCCCTCTTGTGTGCACGCTCGCACATTGTCTGTCTAGGTCACTCTCTCGAGACTGGCTCACTCTTTCTTTCACACGGCGGCCCACACTCGCTCAATCTCGCTCTCTTTATCTAAGTCTCGATTAACCTCGCTTTCTCTCTCACACAAATGATATATCTCCCTATTCGGGCCTCGATTGACACACTCTATACTCTCTCACGCAGATTGTCTATCTAGGTCAGTCCATCCAAGCCGCCCCCACTCTTTCGACCTCATGGCGGGCCACTCTCTCTCTCTCTCTCTCTCTCTCTCTCTCTCTCTCTTTCGGTGCAACAAGCCTTGGGTCCGTTGACCATACCGTGCACATGCCTAAACAATAAGGTTACAACATCCAAAACAAGATCAAGTTGAAGAGATAGCTCTTTGAGGAATCAAAGGGCAGATTAAGAAGACCAAGTCAAGCCAAAGGAAACAAGACACCACTAAGGGAAAGCCTCCCTTGCTGGGTAGGCGAGCCTGGCAAGGTCGAGGTTGCTCTGGAGACAAGTCTCAACACTGCCCTGGCAAGCTTGCGGGGGACGCCAAGGGCAGACCACCCTGCTGAAGACTCCGCCGCTCCACCTCGTAGCGACGCAAGTCATCAATCGGTGCAGTGTCAAGCCCCCAAATGACTAGGTCACTATTATTTGACACATGGAAGCCACTTCCAGAGGAAATCACCTCCAAATGACACCCATCTGGTGACGTGTCAAGCAGGCATGAGAGCAGGTGGCCAGACAGCTCGGCAAGGCTTGTCGGGCATGCCATGATGTGACACTAAGCGGCACATTTAATGCGCTTTGCCCTGTCTGCAGAGTTAGTTATGATTGCATTGTTTGCTATCTAATTAGTACACAATGACTGATTTGCCATTGTGGTGACCCCTTGATCTATAAAAGGAGGGCCATGACAACCATAGAAAGGATTCAAACCCTTGTACACTCATACGCGCGTAGCTGACCTCGCCACGAGGCAACCCTGCCGAGCTAGAGCACTGCATTTCCACCACAGTCCTCCCGTCAATCCACCAAAGCAGGAGTAGGGTTTTACGCCTCGCGGCGGCCCGAACCTGGGTAGAACTGCCCGAGTAATCTCGGTCGTGTTGTGCTACATTCTCCGCTCTTTGTGCAATGTGCTCATCCCCCCTGCCGAACCACAAGGGCTGATGGCCCCATAGGTGGGCGTGGTTTCCCACGACATCTTTGGTGCGCCAGGTAGGGGGAAGCGCTTGCGCGAACCCAAGAAAGCGTATGCAGCGTGTCATCTTCATCATCTTCTTCATCGATGGCTCGATCGTCCATGGCGCCAAAGAGGAAGCCTGGTGCGGTAGCCCATCCGTCCACTTCAAAGGCCCCATCGCACGCGGCCGCCGACGCCATGGGGGCTACGGGGACGCACGGAGATGTGGACGCTGCAGGGGACGTAGCCGGTGCAGGCGGCATAGTCACCACCTCCCTTGCGACCGAAACGGGGGAAGGAGACACCGGTGAAGGACAACACCAACAACATCCCAGCGGCCACGCTCCACGAGGTATGGGCGGAGAGATCATTCCGTCTGCACCTCTCCGCCCGTCCGAAGGGCACAGCCATAGCGGTGGCACTCGCTTTGGGGCGAATCACAACTCTCCGGCCGCTCCCACTGCGGCCGCGGACGCAGGGCATGCGCCACCCTGGAACGAGCTGACCCAGCCGATGCACCAAACGAAGCCGCTGGCCCTCAAGCGCCCCCACCTCGTCACCACGCCGCCCTGGCAACGGGCTCACGACGACGAGAACATAGTGCTGCTACCACCCGCACCATCAGGAGCTAGGTGACCTTACGGTCTACATCGTCATCCATGCCAAGCACTACTTGGGAGGCCATGGCACGGGCCCAACTGCTGTTGAGATTTCCGCTGGCAGCCGATCCGATGGATGAGTGGAGAGCCATCATTCAAAGCCTGATTGGTTTCACCGAGGCGGGAGGATCACAGCGAGCTCGCCCGCCACGGCCTCCCAGGTGATGACAACGGCCTGCGCTGCTGGCCGTACCGAAGGGGCCACCCCCACGATGCACTCCCCTCCGCGACAACCTACACAAGGGCCATAGCCAGAGCCATGCGATCAAGAACCCGACGAAATCTCGATGGCTTCGTCCAACCCTTGAGCGATTCAAGGCCAATGGCGAGTCCCGAAGGACATGCAAAGGGAAGGCGCGCACATCACCATCGAGCGATGCCACGACACCCACCACCAGTCCGATAGGCGCAATCGCCCTGACATCGACGAGCCCACTCTCGGTGAAGGTGGGTATCTACCTTTAGAAGTTGGGTGCCCCGCCTTCACTCGTGAGTTGCGGCAAGTCCATTGGCCATTCAAGCCAGAAATACCAGAGAAGTATGATGGGAAACTAAACCTAGCAAAGTTCTTGAGCATCTACACCATCGTAGTTCAAGCTGCCGGGGGAAGAGATGAGAAGGTGTTCGCCAACTACTTCCCATTGGCGCTCAAGCCAAATGTGAGGTCTTGGCTGATGCACCTACCAGAGAACTCCATTTTGACGTGGGCTGACCTGTGCCATGGGTTTGTTGGCGCCTTCACGGGCAGCCATCAAGAACCAGGGTGCACTGATACGTCTCCAACGTATCTATCTTTTTTGATTGTTCCATGTTGTTATATTACCATTCTTGGAGGTTTTATAACCATTTTATAGCAACTTTATATCATTTTTTGGGACTAACCCATTGACATAGTGCCTAGTGCCAGTTGTAGTTTTTTGCTTGTTTTTTACATCGCAGAAAATCAATATCAACCGGAGTCCAAATGCAGCGAAACTTTTTGGTGATTTTTTGGACCAGAAGACATCCAATGGGCCAGAGAAGCACCTGGGGTGCCCCGAGGGGGGGACAACACACCAGGGCGCGCCTGGGGGCCAGGCGCACCTAGTGGGTTGTGCCCACCTCGGTGGCCTCCCGCACCGCCTCTTTGCTCTATAAATGCCCAAATATTTCAAAAACCCTAGGGGAGTCGACGAAAATTTGTTCCAACCGCCGCCAGTTCGAGAACCGCGAGATCCAATCTAGAGCCCTTCTCCGGCACTCCGCCGGAGGGGGGGATCATCACCGGTGGACAGCTTCATCATCCCGGCAGCCACCATGATGAGGAGGGAGTAGTCCTCCCTCGGGGCCGAGGGTATGTGTTGTATCTCTCTCTCTCTCTCTCTCTCTCTCTCTCTCTCTCTCTCTCTCTCTCGTGTTCTTGAGATGGAACGATCTTGATGTAACGCGGTCTTTGTTGACATAGATGAATCATATGGAGTTTTTCCCCTCTCTATCTTCTTGATGAATTGAGTTTTCCCATTGAAGTTTTCTTATCGAATTGAGTCTTTATGGATTTGAGAGCACTTAATATGTGTTTTGCATGAGGATATATGTAGTGACATTGGGATATCTAATTGAGTTACTTGATGTATATTATTGTGATCAACTTGCGGGATCCGTGACTTTAGGGCCTATTGCTACCTCTTGAGATTGCGTTGGTTTTTCCCTTGAAGAGTAAAGGGTGATGCAGCAAAGTAGAGTAAGTATTTCCCTTAGTTTTGAGAACCAAGGTATCAATCTAGTAGGAGACAACGCACAAGCCACCGAATACCTACACAAACAAACACCAACTTGCACCCAACGCGATAAAGGGGTTGTCAATCCCTTCACGGTTATTTGCAAAGTGAGATCTGATATAGATGGATAAACGGTAAAGTAATATTTTTATTTCATGGAACGGAAAGTAAAAGATTGCAAAGAAAGTAAATAGGAAACTAAAATTGTAGATCGGAAACTTATATGATGGAAAGTAGACCCGGGGCCATAGGTTTCACTAGAGGCTTCTCTCAAGATAGGAAATAGATGACGGTGGGTGAACAAATTACTGCCGAGCAATTGATAGAAAAGGGAAAGTTATGACGATATCTAAGGCAATGATCATGAATATAGGCATCACGTCTGTGTCAAGTAGACCGACTCCTGCCTGCATCTACTACTATTACTCCACACATCGACCGTTATCCAGCATGCATCTAGAGTATTAAGTTCATAAAAAACGGAGTAACGCATTAAGAAAGATGACATGATGTAGAGGAATTAACTCAAGCAATATGATGAAAAACCCATCTTTTTATACAATACGTGTCGGTTCTCCTTCTGTCACTAGGATCGAGCACCGCAAGATTGAACCCAAAGCTAAGCACTTCTCCCATTGCAAAAAAAACCCAATCTAGTTGGCCAAACCAAATCGATAGTTTGAAGAGACTTGCCAAGATATTAAATCATGCATATAAGAATTAAGAGGAGATTCAAATAATATTCATAGATATGCTGATCATAAATCCACAATTCATCGGATCTCGGCAAACAAACCGCAAAAGAGTATTACATCGAATAGATCTCTAAGAACATCGATGAGAACTTTGTATTGAGAATCAAAGAGATAGAAAAAGCCATCTAGCTACTAGCTATGGACATGTAGGTCTATGGTAAACTACTCACGCTTCATTGGAGAGGCAATGGTGTTGATGTAGACGCCCTCCGTGATCGAATCCCCCTCCGGCAGGACGCCGGAAAAGGCCCCTAGATGGGATCTCACAGAAGGTTGCGGAAGGTTTTGGGATATTTGAGAACATATAGGAAGAAGAAATAGGTCGGTGGAGTCACGAGGGGCCCACAAGGGTGTGGGGCGCGCCCTACCCCCTGGGCGCGCCTCCCAACCTTGTGGCTGCCTCGTGGCTTTCCTGACATGCACTCCAAGCCCTATGGATGTCTTCTGGTCCAAGAAAAATCATCACAAAAGTTTCATTCCGTTTGGACTCCGTTTGGTACTCCTTTTCTGTGAAACTCTAAAACAAGGGAAAAACAGGAACTGGCACTGGGTTCTAGGTTAATAGGTTAGTCCCAAAAATCATATAAAATAGCATATTAATGCATATAAAACATCCAAAAGAGATAATATAATAGCATGGAACAATCAAAAATTATAGATACGTTGGAGACATACCACCTATGCATAGGGATTGGCACACGTTCTCATCTTGACTCTCCGATAGATATTTTGGGGCACTCCTTGGGAATCAAATTGATGAATCTGAAATTGTGTGATGCTTATCGTCTGACCAAACCCATGGATATTTGTGTTGACATTGGAATATCTAGGTGACATTAGGGCTTTGGTTGATTTGCATCTTAAGGTGTTATTCTAAGGAATAGCTTTTTGGTGGTTTCATGCCCGACAACAATTTCTATACAACAAGTAATTTTGGAGTGAACTCTACACCGCACTTGAGGGATTTGCATATGATTCAACTATGTCAACATTGTTGGGAGATCACACTAGTGAAAGTACGGACCCTAGGCCTTGTTTCTAAGCACTGCAATACCGTTTTTGTGCCTGTTTACTATTGGTTACCTTGCTGTTTTTTATAATTTCAGATTATAAAAACCAACATGTACTATCCATATTACACTTGTATCACCATCTCTTCGCCGAACTAGTGCATTTATACAATTTGCCATTGTATTGGGTGTGTTGCGGACACAAGAGACTTTTTATTATTTGGTTGCAGGGTCGTTTGAGAGAGACCATCCTCATCCTACACCTCCCACGGATTGATAAACCTTAGGTCATCCACTTCAGGGAAATTTGCTACTATCCTACAAAACTTTGCGCTTGGAGGCCCAACACGAGTCTACAAGAACAAGTTGTGTAGTAGACATCAAGCTCTTTTCTGGCGCCGTTGCTGGGGAGGTGAGTGCTTGAAGGTATATCTTTAGATCTTGCAATTGATTTTTTAGTTTCTTGTTTTATCACTAGTTTGGTTTTATAAAAGAAAACTACAAAAAATGGAATTGAAGTTGCATCATATTATTCATCTTTATAATGTATTTCGTGAAAATGATGGAAATGAAATCATGCTCAATTGATAGAAGAAGAATTCAATGGAATGTTTGGTATAAAAGATGAGCATGATTGCAATGTTGTTAGTATGAATTCTTTGAATATTCATGATGCTAATGATATGCAAAGCCATAAGCTTGGGGATGCTATGTTTGATGAAGATGATATTTTTAGTCCCCCAAGATTTGATGTGCAAATTGGTTGTAAAGATTGCATGCCTCCTATTTATGATGATTATAATGATGAAAGTGGATTTGGAGAGGTCATGACTTTGTTTAGTGATGAATCCACCATTTTGGATGAGGCTTCAATTGACTATGATAACAAAGTTGCTATCTATGATAATTATGGTGATGACAAATCCTATGAGTAGGAATGGGAATGGAGATGTCCTTTGATTCACATCATAGGATTTTTTTTCATTGAGTCTAGGCTAATGTTTACTTTCCTATGAAATGTGGAGGATAGGAAGAATTTCTCCATAGGGATAGGATTCCATTCCTAGAAACCAAAGGGCTCTAAAGGAATTTTTCCCATTGAAATCCTATCCTATGGAATTCCTACAAAATTCCTTCAAACCAATGGAGGCCTTAAGACAGAATTGTGGGAAGTGTTCCATGCAATCAACTTCCATTATCATATGCGAGAACCCTCGAAGAGAAGCAAATGTGTTGAAGATTGCTTTATCACATATTGAAATAAAATAAAGCCTCCTTTGGTTCATAGGGTAGGAATGTATAGGAATATGAAAATCATAGGAAGTGAGATGACATGCATCTCAATTCTTATAGAGAAAGAGATGTCATTTGATGCATAGGATAGGAATTTTTCCATTGAGTCTTAGCTAATGTTTTTCCTCCAAGATGTGAAGGAATGATTCCTATCCTACATAGGAATAGGAATCCATTCCTACAAACTAAAGGGCTTCAAAGGTAATTTTCCTTTGATAATCCTATCCTATAGAAATCCTATGAAATTCCTACAAACCAAAGGAGGCATAACAGTGCAGACGCTCCACCATGCGGTTCCTAGTGGTACTTGTATACGTAATAGGCACTACTGCAGGATGCTGCTAACGCGACACTATGATCAGAGACCCTTCGAGAAACTGTGTGTGATGCAATAATCGCAAATGGTGCTGTATGAAAACCGTTAGAAATGTATAAAACGTTTGCGATGACGGATGCATCAAACACGGTACATGTTTTAGTTGTGTGTGCGATGAAGGGCATATGGTTCAATTCAATTAACTATTTGCGATGAGGAGGAACAAAAGAAACGGGCAGCCAAATGAAGGCGTGTGTGATACACACCATACGGTTCACTCGGATGAACTGTTTGTGATTAGGCAACACAAAAGAAACGGTCAGCCACATCAAGGTGTGTGTGATTGAGGGCATACGCTTCAGAAGGATTAACTATTTGCGATTAGGCAACAGAACAGAAATGGGTCAGCCAGATCAAAGTGTCAGTGATTGATGGCATACACTTCACATGGATGAACTGTTTGCCATTAGCCACAACAAACTGAAACAGTTAGATAGATCAACGTGTGTGCGCTAGACGGGCACACACATTCTAATTAAAAGAACCGTGCGCGACGGTGCTAACATTTCCTATTGCGGTGCACCCTATGGTGCAAATGCCACGTACGCGACCGAGAAGGCGTACGTGCCCACGTTACGCCTTCCGGGAATAGTGCCACACTTATAACCGTCAGTAAATTTTGAGCATGCGTCCCGTCACATTCCAAATTGCAAGGCTGTTCACACCGATCAAAACCTAAACGGTTTCCCACTTAGGAGTGTATTACTACACGGTTATAAATACTACTACTCCAAGATGACTGCACATTCCTCCTCAACTCCTCATCCACAAAAAGTCAAAAACAAACTAGTCATTCATCATCGTTCCCTTGCGTCCGCCATAGCCAGCGTGAGTTCTGCGTTGAGAGATTGCCACAAGGGAGAAGCGAGCCTGGAAGCGGGAGCACGAGAGATGTCCCGCCTCGCCGTGAAAGCAGCCAACATGTCCCGCTGCATGTTCATAGCAGCAGAGAGGTCCCTCCGCGCCACCGAAGCAGCATGGAGGACCCGCCACGCCGTCGATGCAGCAGACTGGTCTGGCCGCGCCGCGGAAGCAGAAGAGATGTCCCTCCGTACCGCGAATGCGGCAGAGATGCCTTCCCATGCTGCGGCAGCCTGGGAAATTGCCTCGCGGGCAGGCGAGGACTCCTACACGTGCATGCGTGCCCTCATCCTTAAGCAAATGGATCATATCTCCAGGTGGGCGATGTTGCAGGATGACCTACAAGCCTTGTTTGAACAGTCTACCGATGTCATCCGACAACTAAATGAGAGCAATGCGAAGCTTCGGGCTGAGCGCGACCTGCTAAGGGCGAAGATCGTCGGAAGTGTGGAGCAGCAGGAGCAGACCACTGCCTTGTTGAAGAGGACCAGCGTCATCGTTGAGAAACTTCTGGACAAGAATGCCATGCTGCGCATGGAGCGCAGAAGGCTGGTGGAGGAATCTGTGGATGCTCTCAACCAGCATCTGGAGGACAAGAAAGATCTCGTCGCCGCCCGCCACGGAGACTAGTTCCTGCTGTGGCTTCCTTCTTCTTTTGCCCTTGTGTATATCAAGAGTTACTGCATGTGGCTTTTTTTAATTATGTTTATAAATATGTAAGAAAATTATTATCCAATGCCATCGTCCTTATATTCATCATTCTTGCTATAAGTCACAGTTGGTGCTATATTGGTCCGTCGGTTCTTACATCAAGATCCGTGCAAAACTTTCTTTTCAGATTTTCATTTTTCTCTCTTAAATCTCAGTCCAATGAGACATATAGCCACATCATAGAACAGGTGCTCGGGCGCCATTAATGGAGACGTTGGGAGGGAGGTGTGCGGCGGGTAGCGGTCAAAAGGGCTCTCCTCCCGACGAGCACGCACAGGGTTCTCATCGCACACCTTCCGTACTCAAATAGCTACCCCACACATCACCTCCTAGCCAATAAAAAAAGGGAACGCGTGGCCGCACATAATTGGTAAGTCGAACGCCCACGGTTTCAATAATACTTGCATTTCTGATTTGTAACGTGACGTCACTTGTTACAAAATGACTTTGTTGATTGCTAATGTGTGCGCCTTCGCAAACCGGATAGAAAAATTACCACAACATGTTGGTGCCATGTCATGAGACCATGCCAAGTTTCATGATTTTCACGCGTGTTTTGGAATTACAAGAATTAAAAAACCAAGTTTCTCAATCTTTCCGGCCGAGCCACGACACCCAGATGTTTGAATTTCACTCCTATCTCTTGCATGGGACCTAGAAATTCACCCAAGAACACACATGTGATTTTTCAAACAACTTTGGTGCACTGGAGTATGTGCTCGTAGTTCAAATTTGAATTATGCACATCAAATGCCCATAAATTCAATTAATGTATAAAAAGGCCAAACGAACCCGGAATAATTCCAAATTTTAGTATGATACTTCTATTTCGTCTAATCTGGCTGTGTAAAAAAATTAAGCCAGAGAAGGCAGTGTACGTATGTCGTTTCGCACACGGAGGTGACACGTTCCCTCTCGGAACCACGAGCCTTCTTGAGGGAAGCTCCGGTTTGCAAGAAGCTTACACCAAAGCTTGTCCCAGTTCGGCCAAAAAAATTACCGCAGCATGTTGGTGCCATGTTATGGCACCATGCCAAGTTTCATGATTTTCATGCGTGTTTTGGCATTACATGAATTAAAAAACCAAGTTTCTCAATCTTTTCGTCCGAGCCACGACGCCCAGATGTTTGAATTTCACTCCCATCTCTTGCATGGGACCTAGAAATTTACCCAAGGACACACATGTGATTTTTCAAACAACTTTGGTGCAGTGGAGCATGTGCTTTTAGTTCAAATTTGAATTATGCATATCAAATGCCCATAAACTCAATTAATGTATAAAAAGGCGAAACGAGCCCGAAATAATTCCAAAATTTAGCACGGTACTTCTATTTGGTCTGATCTGGCTGTGTAAAAAAATTAATGTGGGAGAAGGCAGTGTACGTATGTCGTTTCACACACGGAGGTGACACATTCCCTCTCGGAACCACGAGCCTTCTTGAGGGAAGCTCCGGTTTGCAAGAAGCTTACACCAAAGCTTGTCCCAATTCGGCCAAAAAAATTACCGCAGCATGTTGGTACCATGTCATGACACCATGCCAAGTTTCATGATTTTCAGGCGTGTTTTGGAATTACAGGAATTAAAAAACCAAGTTTCTCAATCTTTCCGGCCGAGGCACGATGCCCAGATGTTTGAATTTCAGTCCAGTCTCTTGCATGGGACCTAGAAATTCACCCAAGGACACACATGTGATTTGTCAAACAACTTTGGTGCACTGGAGCCTGTGCTTGTAGTTCAAATTTGAATTATGCACATTAAATGCCCAGAAACTCAATTCATGTATAAAAAAGGCAAAACGAGCCTGGGATAATTCCAAAATTTAGCACGGTACTTCTATTTGGTCTAATCTGGCTGTGTAAAAAATTAAGGTGGGAGAAGGCAGTGTACGTATGTCGTTTCGCACACGGAGGTGACACGTTCCCTCTCAGAACCACGAGCCTTCTTGAGGGAAGCTCCGATTTGCAAGAAGCTTACACCAAAGCTTGTCCCAATTCAGCCAAAAAAATTACTGCAGCATGTTCATGCCATGTCATGACACCATGCCAAGTTTCATGATTTTCATGCATGTTTTGGAATTACAGGAATTAAAATACCAAGTTTCTCAATCTTTCCGGCCGAGCCACAACGCCCAGATGTTTGAATTTCAGTCCCATCTCTTGCATGGGACCTAGAAATTCATCCAAGGACACACATGTGATTTTTCAAACAACTTTGGTGCACTGGAGCCTGTGCTTGTAGTTCAAATTTGAATTATGCACATTAAATGCCGAGAAACTCAATTAATGTATAAAAAGGCCAAACGAACCCGGAATAATTCCAAAATTTAGCATGGTACTTTTATTTGGTCTAATTTGCCTGTGTAAAAAAATTAAGGCGGGAGAAGGCAGTGTACGTATGTCGTTTCACACACGGAGGTGACACATTCCTTCTCGGAACCACGAGCCTTCTTGTGGGAAGCTCCGATTTGCAAGAAGCCTACACCAAAGCTTGTCCCAATTCGGCCAAAAAAATTACCGCATCATGTTGGTGCCATGTCATGAGAGCATGCCAAGTTTCATGATTTTCAGGCGTGTTTTGGAATTACAGGAATAAAAAAACCAAGTTTCTCAATCTTTCCGGCCGAGCCACGACGCCCAGATGTTTGAATTTCACTCCAATCTCCTGCATGGGACCTAGAAATTCACCCAAGGAAACACATGTGATTTTTCAGACAACTTTGGTGCACTGGAGCACATGCTTGTAGTTCAAATTTGAATTATACACATTAAATGCGCAGAAACTCAATTAATGAATAAAAAAGGCCAAACGAACATGGAATAATTCCAAAATTTAGCACGATACTTCTATTTGGTCTAATCTGCCTGTGTGAAAATTTAAGGCAGGAGAAGGCAGTGTACGTATGTCGGTTCGCACACGGAGGTGACACGTTCCCTCTCGGAACCAGGAGCCTTCTTGAGGGAAGCCCCGATTTGCAAGTAGCTTACACCAAAGCTTATCCCAATTCAGCCAAAAAAATTACTACAGGATGTTGGTGCCATGTCATGACACCATGCCAAGTTTCATGATTTTTAGCCGTGTTTTGGATTTACAGGAATTAGAAAACCAAGTTTCTCAATCATTCCGGCCGAGCCACAAGATGTTTGAATTTTATTCCCATTTCTTGCATGGGACCTATAAATTCACCCAAAGACACACATGTGATTTTTCAGCAAACTTTGGTGCAGTGGAGCATGTGCTTGTGGTTCAAATTTGAATTATGCACATTAAATGCCCAGAAACTCAATTAATGCATAAAAATGCCAAATGAACTGGAAATAATTCCAAATTTAAACACGACACTCATGTACTAGTTGCATGTTCACTGTATGTAAATGTTCTAGCAATTCAAACACCATCCTTTCCCTCCGTAACACCATTTTGTCTTTCAAAACATAATGAAAAAAATCAGGTATACCACAAACAGTTTACTAGAAAGAATCGTGTGGGATGTGATATAAAATATCTTGGCGCACCGTCTTGTCTGGCTTACGCAGGAAGCTTCGTCGTCTATAGTCCACCGCCCGCGCTTGAACCACACATGCACGCCAGTTTCTCGCAGCACCGAGTGAATTTTTTTTGCCACCGCGGAAATATCTATCTCCCCGCCCCTCCCTCCTACCAAAAGCCACATTTCCATGGTTCCTCCTTGCTTTCCAAGTTCAAACCTTCACAGCTGCTTACTGCCAGCTCAGCCTCCTCGCCGACGACCCTTCTTCTTTCAGAACCGCCTCCTTGCTGACTACCCTTCTTCTTGCAGCATCGCCTCCTCACCAGCGACCCTTCTTCTTGCAGCACCGCCTCCTCGCTGGCGACCCTTCTTCTTGTTGCGCGGCCTCCTCGCCGCTGACCCTTCTTCTTGCTACACGGCCTCGTCGATATGGTCAGGTAATCCACACCCCACCCACACCATCCTCCTCCTTTCCCGTCCCACGTGCCCCGACTGACGGAGCGACACCTTCCACCAAAATCACTGCCCCCTCCTCCAGTTAAGCGCCGCTCACAGCCAATTTACATGCAGTATAACATGGAGCTAAGTAGCATGCGGTCGCACGTGCGAACGAGGTCGCTATGGCTCACATGTGTGTCCATCGCCAGATCTTGGAGGATCACCTCGTCTTCGAGGCCATCGTCGAAATCGCCGTGCGGTTGTCTACTTTAAAATACAGTTCGTGATGTTTTCTCGAGGCCACCGCCAGTGCCTTCTAGTGATTTATCCTCTGTAATGTTAATATGCAATCTAATGTTCAGTTAACAGTTTGGTCCTCTGAAATGTAATGTTCAGTTAACACTTTGGTCCAACAGTTGCTACATTTTGTAGTACTATTCTCAAGCATTCTTTGTTTTGTTAACTGTTTTATCTTCTAGTACATTTTTCTATTCTGCAATGTCGTGCTCAGTTAGCTATTTTGGCTCATTTAGTCTGCTGTCCATTTAACTGTTTGGTTCAGTTTTGCAATTTGATTTTCATTTGTTGTGGGTACAATTTTGTATTGTTATGCATGTGACACCAATCGAATTTGGCTGTACTCAATACATATTCTACTGATAGTATGGCAACTCTCAGTTAACCTGATCAAGATCTACCTTATGTGTGTTGGAGGGAAACAATGGGAGACAGTGCGGTTTACCATCAAGGTTTGTTCAAGTAGGGTCATTTGGCTAATAGTACATTATTGTGAAGTTGCAGGAATCATTCTAATATTTAGGTTTCTTACAATTTGGTCTTGCACATGCAGGTCCTACTGTCAGAGGCTTAGACCCACTGTTCGACCCATTTTGCATATGGGGAAATGAGATGTCCATGAATATCAGTCAAGTCAAGAAACTCAGAAAGATTGTTAGGATGAAGAAACTTGCGACGAATAACAGCAAGATCTTTGTTTGCACAATGAAGAAGACATCAGTCAACTATAGGATGGTACCAACTCTTTTACCTTGTTTTTACCCCTTGCGCCATTTCAAAATTTACAACAGCGATTTATTCATAGCTTTGTTTTCAGTACTTTTCAAAGCAGTTCACCGGTGATTACCTCTCAAACCACCTGCATGGTCAAGAGGCGAGGAAGGTATTCATTCAACACCCACGGTACAATATTGAAGTCTTGCTGAAGAGGACGAAGGTTGGGCGGGCAATTATCCATAGCCACTAGCCTAAAGTTGCAAGGACATTCAACATCACTAAAGGCTCAATATTTGCCTTCCGCTTCTGCAGTTTCCCAGATGAGATTCATCTGCCTATTTATCATGTATGATGCTACTTTCCAAAGGTTTTTGATGCTGCATGTGAAACTTGGTGATGTTGTGTAATGGGGTAACTGAGTGCCGAAGCTATCTGGTGTAATTCGATTATGAAATCCTGGTTGCTTTTATACGAATGTGAAATATCTGGCATGTTTTATAAGAAATATCAGTTTGATTAGTACATGGATTATCAATAATAGGCTAGTTACCCTACTTATTGGGGTTTTCTATTGCAAACGGTTACTCAGACAACACCGTGGGCAATGAACTCAAACAACCCGCACGGTTTCTAGAAAGTAGGCATGTTCGATCAACTAACAATCACACACGGGTTCCGATAGCGCACTGTTTGCGTTAGGCCATCTTGCACAAACGTTTCCACACAAAGAACTATGTGGGATGTACATACCTACAGAAATGATTTTCTGCGATTCACCGTGTGGGATGTACATACCTGCGGAAATGATTTATGGGATTCACCGTGTGGGATGTACATACCTATGGAAATGATTTCTAGGATTCACCATGTGGGATGTACATACCTACGGAAATGATTTCTGGGATTCACCACGTGGGATGTACATACCTACGGAAATGATTTCTGGGATTCACCATGTGGGATGTACATACCTACGGAAATGATTGGGTTTTGATGCCTCGCCCGATCGCGCACAGCCCCAGCTTGGGTCCCAGGAGGGCCTATCCCCAATGATTTGTGGGTCATGTGGGAAGGACACCCTATCGCACACACTCACTTGGTGACGGTTCCAAATGTCGTCACGGAAAGGGGTTTTAAACCGTTTGTTTAGGACATCGTTGTACCAGTGAAGTACTACTGTAGTAAACTTTGCACTTGGGTCCTCGCCTCTTCGGGAAGTTGAACAATGATGGTACTAGTGGAGCGTATGCTTCTGGCAATCTGACGCCGAATTAACTGTTGCACATCCACCGCCTGAGCGAGGGAGAGCTTGCATTAGTCAAAAGTTTCTCGCCACCGCAAGCAATCTTCTCCTCGTTTTGTAAGTTGATGGGACACAACAAAGTAATGCTAGTCCATACCGCCTCCTTTCTGGTTAATATGGCTTAATTTGAAACGAGATAAATACACAGGTTGTCACTATATATTAGTAAAAATACGGTTAGTGGGCTTCATAATACGCTCATTGCGGGCAATATATACATTTTCTAGTGTTTATACGGTCACTAGCTCACCCTGGCTGAGTATGTGTGTGCATGCAAGTCTAAGTTGAGCACTTGAGCATGACCGTGTGTGTTCCGTCGTCTGCTCAGACATGCATGCATTAGGGCGTTGCACACGTTTTTACTTGCATGTGTACGTGTGACTGTTGCATGCATGCACGAGGTTGTAGTCCCTCACATTGACATGTTCATATGTCAATGCTTTGTCAAAACATTGCATGCAAGGTTTAATCATTCGTTGTTCACACATGCATTCCCAATATTAATACGTTGGTAAAGACAATTTCTTGAGGAAAACGAGCCCATGACTTGTGTACAAAGGGGAACAATAAACCAAGACGGAGGGAGTACTAGTAGTGAACCGGAAGGGGGGAGTAGGTACGTAACAATGTGCAGTAACAAAATTCCTCTATGCGCATCCTGTCTACGTGTCATGCAAGAAAATAGATATAAGTACATGTGAGACTCAGGACCGGTCATACACGTAAGGGGAGTACGTGCAGGGGCCATTCAGACGCAGTCAAATCACACAGTACATTAGTCGGACGAAGCAACCATCATTTCACTCTTTAATGACACGTACGCATTATAAAAAGGTTGATATGGAGAGAAAAAGCAAACCAACCCACTATATATACACTAGCAGGAGCCTAAGCTACAAGCCTGCTTTCTTGGGTTGCTTTCTTCGCAAGCATAGAACAACGGTGGTCACACCGCTGGTCACAGATCCGGCCTGATCCCGCCACTGGGGGAAGCGGACAATGTTCTGTGTAGACAAGGTCGACAGTGGCGAGAAAGAAAACCCATTGTCGGCGCGTGCCGACTAGGGGTCCTCGCGGTATGGGTTGATGCCGCCTCCCACCGGCCTTCTAGCTACACCCCGACGTCCCAGGT
The DNA here is from genome assembly GCF_018294505.1 of Triticum aestivum. Lineage (NCBI taxonomy): Eukaryota > Viridiplantae > Streptophyta > Magnoliopsida > Poales > Poaceae > Triticum > Triticum aestivum. The sequence continues at coordinate 244,794,704 of NC_057806.1, forward strand.
ACAAATTCCTTCTGGAGCCGGCTTGCTCCACTGCCGCAACTCCCCACGTAGCTCCATCTCCATGTGGATCTTTCTCTACTTCTACCAGCTTCTATTTGTGATGATTTTATGTCTCATGAACTAGTGCCACTACTATTATTCTAATCACACTTCTTCAATATCTTTGCCAACAGGGATGCTTAGCTCGATTTTAGTGGATCTGCACAAAAGCATCATATGATCCAAGGGTGCTAGGCTTCTTTCCTTCAACAGATTCTACCTAGCCAGGAAATTAAATCTTTGGTTTAGGGTTTAAGTCATAGAGACCCCATTAGTAGTTTTTTTATACACACTCTCACAACTTGTTTCTTTAGTTGTGAAGTAAATATTGGCTATGATATATGAATCATTGAGATGCATCAGCATGCATGTTAGCTTTCCTTTGTATTTGATGGAATGTTGTAATGGGGCAACCTTGGAATCAGGATACATACATGAAACAAAATCTAAGAAAGCTTTGTACTCCCTCCGGTCCATTTTTGTATGTGTATAAGGCTACTCATAGTGCGGAGTATCATGTACTAGTACCATGCATAAATTACATAGGGGACTAATAAACCAGGACGAAGGTAGTATGTGAGAGTGTATGGTGGGTCATGTGGTAAAATGTAGTGGTACTTTCTTGTAGCCCATTACTATACATGTTGACTAGTACATTGGCTATAGATGACATGGCAACATGTTAGCCATCAACCGGCTATATTATTAACCATGCTTAAGGCATGCTTGCATACACACACACACACACACACACAGAGAGAGAGAGAGAGAGAGTCGCATGCATGCAAAACCGGAGAGAGAGGGCTGCATGCAGATAGAACTAGTGAGCTTACATCTAGAGAGATGGAGAGAGGAGTACTTTGCATGCGCATAACTACCCATCATTTCCTCAAAAGCAAATCCGGGGGAAAAATAGTCCATACACTCTGCTATATAGTAATTGTTTCTTGGCATGCGGGCTGTCCAAGGAATATGGTGATATTGGGAGGTGCGCCATGTAGTCACTGGGCTGCCGTGTTTCGTACTCCTCTAGTGTAAGAGTGGAGAAAGTTAGTTTTATCATCTAATAAATAAATAAGAGTGCAGACGCTCTACGACGGTCTACCGCCGGAGTAATAGTGACCAATGAGCCATCGAATCACATAGACCCGGTAGTTAGTTGGACAGAAGAAGCAAACGATCACTCTTCATTGAATCCACTTCTTCCTCATGCAGTACTGTATTCTGTTGGAAACCAACGTTTCGTTTCATTGGATCGCGCCATCAAGCAAAACCAACGTTTGAATCATGTCTATCACGTTCGTGCCTCACCCTCCACCCCACATGATCGCTCGGCATGCCACTCACCACAAACCGAGTATACGCAAATGTTCCCGCCTGCTTGCCAATGGATCGCGCCATGGAGTACTAGCACTACTGGAATAGATAGATGAGGAGGGGGAAGACAGCTAGCTCACCCTAGCTGAGTATGTGGGTGGATGCACGTGTAGGTTGAGCACTTGAGCATGACCGTGTGTGTTCCATCATGTGCTCGGACATGCGTGCATTAGGGCATCAGGCATGTTTTTGCGTGCAAGTGTACGTGTGACTGTTGCATGCATGCGCGAGGTTGTAGTCCCTCACTTTCACATGTACATATGTCAATGCTTTGTCAAAATGTTGCATGCAAGGTTTAAGCATTCATTTGTTCATGCATGCATTCCTGATATTAATACATTGGTAAAGATAATTTCTTGAGGAAAACGAGCCCATGAATTACAAAGGGGACCAATAAACCAGGACGGAGGGAGTACTAGTAGCGAACCGAAAGGAGGGAGTCGGTCCTATGTAACAACGTGCAGTAACAAAATTCCACTATGTGCATCTAGTCTACATGTCATGCAAGAAACTAGAGACAAGTACAAGTGAGACTCAGGAACAGTCATACACATAGGGGGAGTACGTGCAGGGGCCACTCAAGAATGGTCAAATCACATAGTAAGTTAGTCGGAAAAAGTAACCATTAAAAGGTTGCTATAGAGAGGAAAGGAAAACCTCTCCACTATATACACTAGTAGGAGCCTAAGCTACAAACCTGGTTGCTTGGGTTGCTCTCTTCACAAGCATAGAACGAAGATGGCCACATCGTTGGTCACAGATTCAACCTGATCCCGCTGCCAGGGGAAGGGGACGATGTTCTGCGTAGACGCGGTCGACGACAGCGGCGAGGGAGAAAAGCCACCGTCAGTGCGTCCCGATCAAGGGTCCCCGCGGTATGGGCTGATGCCGCCTCCCACCGCCCATCTAGCTACACCCCGATGTCCCAGGTACAACTTACTTTTGGAGCCGACTTGCTCCATTGCCGCAGCTCCCCACGTAGCTCCATCTCCATGTGGATCTTTCTCCACTTCTATCGGCTTCTATATGTGATGAGTTTATGTCTCATGAACTAATGCCACTACTATTATTCTAATCACACTTCTTCAATATCTTTGCCATGGCGCAGAATGATCATCTGCCACTACTCTTCAAGTTTGGTGAAGTCGACTCCGAGCCGGAGGAGACAGAAAATAAGGAGGAATGGGGCCTCATGGACATGACCTAGAATGAGCTGGCCGCGGCGGTTGCTGCTCCCGCACCCGTCCCAGCTCCCATCCTCACGCCCGCGCCAGCGACCATCCCTGTAGCATTGACGGGCTGGTCGACAAGCACTATCACAGAGCTGGAAGCTGTGGGCGTCATCAAGGTCTCCGCGGGCCCATGCGAGCTCGTATACATGCCAGTGCCAACGCCCGTGCCCATGCGCGCCCCTCCACCCACCGTGGCGCCAGCCCCCGTGCGTTTGGCTGCACCCACCGCACCCGTGCATGCCCCTCCACCCACCGCGGCGCCGATTCCCATGCGTTTGGCTGCACCCGCCATCCCCGTGCCCGTGCCCATGCACGCGCGCCCCTCAGCAGCATGGGATGCTGCCGTCGACCGCTACCTCTCAGTGGCGCTAGTTGCCATCTTCCCGCGCCCTGCCCGTCGATCGTGCGGCGACATGATGTTTGATTTACAAGTGAAGAACATTTTGTGCTACCTTGAAGACTTAAACAATGGCATCCCAGAGGATGACAACGGCAACAACGGCGCGGCACGCCGCCTCCGCCGCTGTTGGAAATAGTTTTTTTGGGGGTTTAATACTGTATCTCGAATTCTCGATCATATGAATATAAATTCGCAGTGTGTAGCGACCCGACCTCAAACGGTCAAGTCTCTGTGCTTCAGTGTCATCCCTGGATCGGTAATGCTGACACACACAATACTCGAGGATTTATAATAGAGTAGCAATCACACACTTATTACATCGAATGTCTCAAAAGAGAACTTATTACAATAGATATGGCTTAAGGCCATCTAATACGATAACAGCGGAAGGCTTGGAAGGTAAAGTTAGTCCATCAACTCGAAACGGCATAGCTGAGCTGCACGGCAACGACCTAACGAACCTTACTCCTCGTCTGAAAAGTTTGCAACATAATACGTTGCAGCCCGAAAACGGGTCAACACAGGGAATATGCTGGCAAAATAACACAGTAGAGCAAGAACAGAATAATGCTATCACTATATGCATATTTGGCTGGTGGAAAGCTCTATGGTTATAGTTTTTGCGAAAAGCCAATTTTTCCCTACAACAACGGAATATATTTTATATAACTATCATGGTAGTTGAAACATCATTGAGAAGGTTCCTCCAACTCAATCCCTATTAAAGTAGTTAACAACCCAACAATATTATTTAATAGTGATGAGATACTTAGGATACTCCAAGTACTAGATACTCAAGATGTCCATAACCGGGGACACGGCTAACCATGATTAGTTTATACACTCTGCAGAGGTTTGCGCACTTTTCCCCACAAGACTCGATCTCCTCCGTTGGATTTCTCGCACTACATGGTGTTTGAGAAACGGATGACCGAGACACAGTCTTTCAGAAGCATTAACTCCTTACTCTGGGCAGACCATACCAACCTACACCCCTCTACCTGCTGATCCACATCTTCGGGAGCTTCACGCAACTTACTAAACTATGCTAGATCTCATAATATCTTGTGGCTGCACACGAAAGTTTCTAGCATGAAAATATCTCAGTTCCCTTTGAGCCTGGGTGGCGGACCATAGGATTATCACACGGGTACTCCAGGATATCCTAGGACAACACTAGATTCCCCAGGTGCCCAACAAATAATCCACCCAGATTTGTATTCAAGTTGCCACCTTAAGTTGAACAATTAATTAACAATCTCACATCTGTCATGGATTTCACTCACCCAAACCACGTCTACGAGCATAGCATAGCAATATAAGCAATACGTAGAAGTAACTCCCAAGGTTTGAATATAACTGGGCAATAGGTTCCACCTCCTCAACTACTTCCCAACCCACATGTTAATCACATCCTAATCATGCAATATTTGAGGATTGGAACTAATGCATAAAAACTGGGTGATAAAGGGGTATGATCAAAGTGTTACTTGCCTTGCGGACGATCCGCAAAACCTAGTGACTCATAGTAGCACGCTTTGCACTCCGGGTGTTCTATCGCAAACAAACAATAGCATACATAAGCAATCAAACAAAGAAACACAGGTAAATCTCAAATAAGAAGATCTAACCAGAAAGTTCAACTTAAGAACTCTGGTTTGTGAAAAGAATCAAATCAAACGGAGCAACGAAACTCAAACTGCGAAAGAAACAAGATCTGTTTACTAATCTGGACTAAGGTCAAATTTTACAGTAACAAAATCTTGTTCAAGTTGATTAAACAGAAATAGGGTTTCGAGACAAAGATCTAGGCACTTGAATCGCCTGATTCCGATAAACAAGCGAAAAGATAAACTAAAACGAAAATCAGATCAGAAATCGCGATTGAAAATAATCGCGGAAAATCCGAGAAAAAAGAAGACCGACGAACAGGCTAACGAACGAACGTTCGTTGTCTATAACTAACGAGCGAAAGCCGTTCATTAAAACGAACGTACGGACGAACGTCCGCAAAGTAACTAAACCGAGAAAAACCGGCGAACCGATCTGAAAAAAAAACTAGGGTTTCTAAAAAAACGGATCGGTTTTCTAGAGAAAACCGGCGGCGGCGGCTACCTCGTCGGATCCGGCGGGGCGCGGCGAGGCGGGGCAACGTGGGGCGGCGGGGTGCGGCATGCGGCGGCAGCAGCAGCGAGCGGCGGCGTGCGACGGCGGCGACAGCAGCGGCGGCGGCGGCGTGCGGCGCAAGGCGGCGGGGCGTGCGGCTTGCGGCGCGGCTTCGGGGCTCCAGGGGGGCCCTGGTCAGCTTATAAGAGGGGGGTGCTGGCTTGGGGAAGGGGGCGGGGTGGCGTGGCCGACTCGGCCATGGCGAGCGGCGGCGGCGGTCGCGGTCTCCGGGTGGGAGACGGCGGCGCGGGGAGGCGGGCCGGCGGACTGGCTCGGCCGGGCCTCGACCTAGTTGGGCGCTGCAATTTTTTTAAATAATTTCGCTGGAACTTAAATAAATCCTAGAAAATAAAATAAAAAAATAAAAATGCCAAAACAAATTTTCACTGTCTAAATAAAATATTTAGAACAAGATGAACATTTTCTTAGCCCTAAAATGTAGTTTTGAAATACATGCATTTTTTTCTAATTCAAATAAAATAGCAATAAACTCCGGATAAAATCAAATATTTGATTTTAATATTTTTCCTCCAATATTTCATTTATTTTGTAGAAGTCATATTATCTCCTCTCATATATTTTAATATGAAATATTTTTGGAGAGAAAAATAATTAAAACCAAAATCCTTGTTTCAATATTTGATAAAATTCAAATATGAAAACAAAGAAATCCCCAACTCTCTCTGAGGGTCCTTGAGTTGCTTAGGTTTTCGAGGATCGAGAAACGAAATGCAATAAAATATGATATGCATGAATGATCTATGTATAACATTCCAAATTGAAAATTTGGGATGTTACAAACCTACCCCCCTGAAGATGAATCTCGCCCTCGAGATTCGGGTTGGCTAGAGAGTAGGTGTGGGTGGTCTTTACGAAGATCATCCTCTCGTTCCCAGGTGGCTTCATCCTTGGTATGGTGGCTCCACTGAACTTGGCAAAACTGGATAACCTTGCTGCGGGTGACTCGGCTGGCAAATTCAATAATCCTGACCGGCTTTTCCTCATAGGTCAAATCACTGTCCAACTGAATTGCCTCCAAGGGTACTGTATCTCTTAAAGGTATATCGGCCATCTCAGCATGACAATTCTTTAGCTGTGAAACATGAAATACATCATGAACTCCTGACAGTCCTTCAGGTAACTCCAACTTGTAGGCAACTTCTCCCATACGTTCCAAAATTCGATACGGTCCTACAAATCTCGGGGCTAACTTTCCCTTAACTCCAAAACGTTTCACTCCTCGTAGGGGTGACACTCGTAGATATGCTCTATCTCCAATTTCATAGGTTATTTCCTTGCGTTTCGAATCTGCATAACTCTTCTGTCTGGACTGAGCTACCTTCGGTCTATCTCGGATCAACTTAACCTTTTCTTCAGACTCCTTGATCAAATCTGGTCCAAACAACTGTCGGTCTCCAACTTCATCCCACAGCAACGTTGTTCTGCACCTTCGTCCATACAGGGCTTCGAACGGTGCCATTTTCAAACTGGCTTGGTAGCTATTGTTGTATGAGAACTCTGCGTAGGGCAAATTGTCATCCCAACTATATCCATAATCTAGCGCACAGGCTCTCAACATGTCCTCCAGAATCTGGTTCATTCTCTCGGCCTGTCCATCTGTCTGTGGGTGGAATGACGTACTAAACTCCAACCTTGTCCCCAAAGTTTGGTGCAGCTGATGCCAAAACTTTCAAGTAAACTGTGTTCCTCTATCTGATACGATGGTCCTCGGAACTCCATGCAGATATATGATCCTGGTCATATATATCTTGGCCAACTTTGCACTTGTATAGGTGGTTTTCACTGGGATAAAGTGATCTACTTTGGTCATGCGATCAACTACTACCCATATAGAATCATATCCTGATTTGGTCCTGGGCAATCCGGTAATGAAATCCATGCCAAGTTTATCCCACCTCCTTTCGGGTATCGGCATAGGCTGTAACAATCATGCTGGCTTTTGATGCTCAGCCTTCACTCTCTGACACACATCACATACGGCTACATACTCGGCAATATCCTTCTTCATACCAGTCCACCCGAAATGTTCCTTCAAATCCAAATACATCTTGGTGTTTCCGGGGTGTATCGAGTATGGCGAGTCATGAGCCTCCTGAAGTATTAACTTCCTAATCTCCGTGTTATTGGGCACATAAACACGGTCCTCAAACCATAAGGTGTCGTGATCATCCTCACGAAAACCTTTGGCCTTTCCTTCGCTCATTCTCTCTTTTATCTTGGCAATCTCTTTGTCATCCGTCTGAGCTTCTCGAATCTTTCCTAACAATGTAAACTGAACCTCCATTGTTGCAACAAAACCTCTAGGAACAATCTCCAATCGAAGTTCCCTGAGATCCTCTGCTAACTCCGTTGGCAATCCCGTGCTCACTAGGGTATTAGCATAACTCTTCCGACTCAAAGCGTCGGCTATGACATTGGCCTTGCCTGGATGATAGTGAAGCTTCATGTCATAATCCTTTATAAGCTCCAACCATCTCCTCTGCCTAAGGTTCAACTCCTTCCGTGTGAAAATGTACTTCAAACTCTTAGGATCCGTGTACACATCACAACGATTTCCAATAAGGTAATGTCTCCAAGTCTTCAACGCATGCACTACGGCAGCCAACTCCAAATCATGTGTGGCATAATTCAACTCGTGTGGTTTCAGTTGTCGTGAGGCATACGAAACAACTCTTCCGTCCTGCATAAGCACACTTCCAAGTCCTAGGCGAGAGTCATCGCAATACACTTGAAACTCCTTACGTATGTCCGGCAGAATCAGCACTAGGGTTGTGGTCAAAAGTTTCTTTAACTCCTGAAAACCCGCCTCACATTCTTCTGTCCATTTAAATTTGGTATCCTTCTTCAATAACTCCGTCATTGGGTTCGCCATTTTGGAAAAATTCTCTATGAATTTCCGATAGTATCCTGCGAGTCCAAGAAAACTGCGGATCTCGCTAACTGAAGTGGGTGCCAACCATTCAGTGACTGACTGAACCTTGGTGGGATCTACTGCTACACCTTCTCCTGATATAACATGTCCAAGGAATCCGACTTCCTTCAACCAAAACTCACATTTGCTGAACTTGGCATACAACTGGTGTTCCCTGAGTTTCTCGAGAACTAAGCGCAAATGCTCTTCGTGCTCCTCCTCATTCTTCGAGTATACCATTATATCATCAATGGACACCACAACAAACTTATCCAAATATTCCATGAACACCTTGTTCATCATGCTCATGAAATACACAGGGGTGTTAGTTAGTCCAAACGACATGACCGTATATTCATACAACCCGTACCGTGTGGTGAATGTTGTCTTTGGTATGTCCTTCTCTCGTATCTTCAGCTGGTGATATCCAGATCGCAGATCGATCTTTGAAAACACCTTGGCTCCTTGCAGCTGGTCAAACAAATCATTGATCATCGGCAGTGGGTATTTGTTCTTGATCGTCACCTCATTTAACGCGCGATAATCAACAACCATTCTTAGAGACTTATCCTTCTTCTGGACCAAAAGCACTGGGGCTTCCCATGGTGAGGAACTCCATCGAATGTAACCTTTCTCCAATAACTCCTTGAATTGCTTCTTAATCTCCTCCAGATCATTTGCAGGTATCCGATATGGTCGATTTGATATTGGCCCGGTGCCTGGCAACAGTTCTATCAAAAACTCGATATCTTGATCCGGTGGCATGCCTGGTAATTCCTCTGGAAAAACATCCGGGTAATCCTTCACTACAGACACTTCCTCCTGAACAACTCCCGTGAGGGTATTCACTTGGCTACTCCTTGGCGCATGCCTAGATACATACTTAATCCTTTTTCCCTTAGGGGTGGTGAGACAAATTAACTTACTCACACAGTCAATGCTTCCTCCAAACTTTGACATCCATTCCATGCCTAATATCACATCCAATCCTTGTGACTCCAAGATTATTAGGTCGGACGGAAAAACATGGCTACCAATGGTTAAGGATATCTGGTCGCACCATCGACTAGCCATATACTCTGCTCCAGGTGAACTCACTAACAGAGGGGTCCTAAGGTTTTGGGTTGGTAGTTTAAACTTATCCACGAATTCCCTTGATATGTATGAATGCGATGCACCAGTATCAAAAAGAACAAGGGCAGTAAAAGACTTAACCAAAAACTTACCTATAGCCGCGTCTGGCTCATCTTCAACCTCCTCCACGTTGACGTGGTTCACTTGTCCTTTGTTGAATGGATTGGGCTTCTTTCCAGCGTGTGACGCCCCAAGACCGGAGCTTCAGATGCCTTCTAGGGTTTCCGGGTTTCGCCGTGTGTTTCATTTGTGCCTGCTCTTTTATTTTTTTTCATTGCATCATCTCATCATGCCATCTTCTCATAAATCTTTTGCAACTCAACTAAATAATTGGCATGGATCTTTGATCCATTTAAACCGAGGGAATTCACATGGTGATTCTCTTTATAACATATCCTCCCGATATTAGGGAGCTATATTAAATATTCTATTTGTTGGAATTCACCGGAACACACTTGCAAAAAAAATCTCAATGCCTTTGTTATCACAACTCTTGGCCTCTAACTTTGCTATTTATTCTTTCATCATATTCCGAGGTTCCTCCAAAAATCCGAACATTTTTGGATACTCCTAAAACCTCGTCCTAGTTCAAATCTTTTGAATTAAATTTAAATGAGTTTGATTTAAACTCTTCTATTTCGCGTGAAACTTCTTCTCTTGGACTAAGTATAATTCTTAGACTCAGTAGGAGAAGTTTCAGCATTTTCTAAAACCCCTAGCTATTTCTTTCCTTCCTTTTTCCTCCTGTCTACTTTTCTGTTAATGAGAAATAGCAAAAGGTTGGCCTTTTTGATCCGAAGCGGCAACTGGCCAGCCCATCTGTAGGCCCAGCCGAACCCCCTCCTAATCCCTCTCTAAGGCCCAGCCCGCACCGGCTCCAACCCTAACCCTGGCTCCCTCTCCCCTCGTCCGATCTCTCCCGTTTCCCCTCGCTGCGCCGCCAGGAGAGCCGCGGCTCGATCCATCTCTCCCTCCTCTCATTCTCTTCCTCACGCGCCAGGCAGAAGCCCCACGCTCGACCCCATCTCCTCGATCTCCCTCACTCCCACATCTCCTTCCCCTGCTCGTGTGCCAGAGAGGAGCGAGAGCCTCTCGCTCGACGGCGCACGCAGGAGGCGTGCGCCGATCCCCACCATCGCCAGCGCGCCCTGTCGCCCGGTCGCTGGACCTCGCCTGGTCCTCCTCCACCACCACCGCTGGCCTGCTTCCTCTCCTACAACCTCATCCCCGACGCCAGCCAGAGCCCCCGCCACCACCTTGCTCCGTCGCCCGCCTTCCTCGCGAACCGCCGCTTCAGGCCGCCGGTCGTGGAGACCACCGCGACCAGGGGGAGCTCCTCGCTCCAACGTGCTCCTCCCTCTCCTCAGACGCATCGCCGGCCAACCTTCGCTGGAGCACGCGCCTGAGTCGGCTCGACCCGCGTCCTCGCCTACAGCGCCTCAAGCTCCCTGCGCTCGATCCCCCGCATCCTCTGCTCGCGAGCCTCGCCCGTTTGCCTCCGTCCTCAACCACGTCGGCCACCGGAGCCGTTGCCGGCTACCACCCGTCGTAGCTCCATGCTGCCTGCGCTGCTTCCCCTCCTCGTGACTAGGCAGAGCAGCTTCACCGCTGGCCGAAGTCCCGCAGGAGCAGGAGTTCGTGTCATCTCTGTCGTCCAGTGTCGCCTTCCGCCTTCCTCTCGTCCAGTGTCGCCTTCCGCCTTCCTCTCCTGCACCTCGTGCCCGCCAAGTTCCAGGAAACCCAAGTATGACCTCGTGTACGTCTACGTGATGAGCCGCCAAGTTCCACGAAGCTCCAAGTTCGACTACATTGTGAGACGAAGAACGCCAAGTACCTCTCCGTAAACGAACATGCACCACTACGCCCGGAGGCCTCGGATCCGTCAAGTCCAACAACGTTTGTGCTCAACTACCCACGACCCCGAACATCTACGGAAACGGGTACTACTATCGTCGCGAGAACAACTACATCCCGTCAAACTCGTTCCGCCCCGAAAACGCACGCTTCGAAGGTATAACCACCGAGACGACGCCTGTGAACGAATGTGGTGTGATGTATGAGATGCTCGTGGTTGCACCGCGTCCGAGTTGTTCTTTGTGAGTTCCTCGTTGCCTTGGCGTCGACATGTGGGAACCTGGTATCCGGGATCACCCCACCGTCCTTGCATGACACGCTTCCGTCACTTTTCCTTTTGCACCGGTATCTCCATGAGCTACCGGAACCGAGATGTTGCCGTGGCATCATTTTCGGATTCGTTGTCGTGGCACCTCTTTCGTTTCCGCCACTTTGACAAATGCTTCATAATATGCTCATGCCAACATTTTCATAAAATTGCATAAACTTGAACATGGCATCCGCATCATGTTAACAACATTAAGATAGTTTAAATTGTTGTTTGCATTAATTTGCTAAATGCATATGGGGATTTTTTGAATTTGTTGTTTGTTATATCCGGCCCCATTTAAATTGTTTAGATAGTATAGTTTTGTTATGCTTCACCATCTTGCCATGTTAATCAACATTTAATATTGTTGGGTACATAAACGAGATTGAATTAAATAAAGGATTGTGGTGTTTTGTCAATATGCATCCCGATGCATATTGAGCTCCACTTAATTTGTAGTTTTTGCTTGTGCATTTTTTGCCATGCCAGGCCTCATTAAATCGAACATGCATCATACTTGGTTATGCATCATGCCATGTTTATGTGATGGTTGTTTACCATGTTGTTTGCTTCTTTCCGATGTTGTTTCTTCGGGTTAGTTTCGTTAACAACGCGTTTGTGAGGATTCGTTCGATTACGTCCGCTTGTCTTCTTCATGGACGTGTTTTTCTTCCTTGCGGGATTTCAGGCAAGATGACCATACCCTCAAAATCACGTCTATCTTTGCTTGCTAGTTGCTCGCTCTTTTGCTATGCCTATGCTACGATACCTACCACTTGCTTATCATGCCTCCCATATTGCCATGTCAAACCTCTAACCCACCTTGTCCTAGCAAACCATTGTTTGGCTATGTAACCGCTTTGCTCAGCCCCTTTTGTAGTGTTGTTAGTTGCAGGTGATGATTGGAGTTTGTTCCATGTTGGAACATGGATATTTGTTGGGATATCACAATATCTCTTATTTAATTAATGCATTTATATACTTGGTAAAGGTTGGAAGGCTCGGCCTTATGCCTGGTGTTTTGTTCCACTCTTGTCGCCCTAGTTTCCGTCATACCGGTGTTATGTTCCTTGATTTTGCGTTCCTTACACGGCTGGGTTATAATGGGAACCCTTTGACAGTTCGCCTTGAATAAAGCTCCTCCAGCAAGGCCCAACATTGGTTTTACCATTTGCCACCTAGCCTTTTCTTTCCATTGGGTCGGCCAACCCAAGGGTCATCTTTATTTTAACCCCCCTGGGCCAGTGCTTCTCTAAGTGTTGGTCCAACCTGAGCGATGTCCGGCGCCCCCTGGGCAACCAGGGTTTATGCCAACCCGACGTCTTGCTCATCCGGTGTGCCCTGAGAACGAGATATGTGCAGCTCCTATCGGGATTTGTCGGCACATCTGGGTGGCTTTGCTAGTCTTGTTTTACCATTGTCGAAATGTCTTGTAACCGGGATTCCGAGCCTAATCGGGTCTTCCTGGGAGAAGGAATTTCCTTTGTTGACCGTGAGAGCTTGTGATGGGCTAAGTTGGGACACCCCTGCAGAGATTTGAACTTTCGAAAGCCGTGCCCGCGGTTATGGGCAGATGGGAATTTGTTAATGTCCGATTGTAGAAAACCTAAAACTTATCTTAATTAAAATGCATCAACCGCGTGTGTAGCCATGATTGTCTCTTCTCGGTAGGGTCCGGGAAGTGAACACGGTGTTGGAGTAATGCTTGAACGTAAGTAGTCTAGGATCACTTCTTGATCATAGATTCTCGAACGTGCTTTTGCCTTCTCTTCTCGCTGTCAATTGTGTATGTTTAGCCACCATGTATGCTAGTGCTTGCTGCAGCTCCACCTCATACCTTTTACCTTACCCATAAGCTTAAATAGTCTTGATCGCGAGGTTGTGAGATTGCTGAGTCCCCGTGACTCACAGATACTTCCAAAACCAGCTTGTAGGTGCCGATGATAGCTTGCAAGTGACGCAACCGAGCTTAGGAGGAGCTCGATGAAGATCTTGTTCATTGTGTTGTTTCATTTCAGTTGATCAGTAGTGGAGCCCAGTTGGGGCGATCGGGGATCTGTAGCATTAGGGGTAGTCTTCTTTTATTCTAGTTCCATAGTCGGACCTTGTTTGTATCTGGATGATGTAATGTTATATTCATGTATTGTGTGAAGTGGCGATTGTAAGCCAACTATGTATCCCTTTCCTTATTCATTACATGGGTTGTGTGAAGATTACCTCTCTTGCGACATTGCCTTGAATGCGGTTATGCCTCTAAGTCGTGCTCCGACACGTGGGAGATATAGCTGCATCGAGGGTGTAACAAGTTGGTAATCAGAGCCTTCCCCGACTTAGGAGCCCCCCTGCTTGATCGAATCGTTGGCGTTGTTGAGTCTAGAAAAATGTTTTGAGTCTTATAGGATTATATATATCGGAGAGTAGGATTCTTTTTACTCCCCAGTCCCTTCATCGCTCTGGTGAGGCATCCTGACGTAGAGTTTTGACTCTTCTCTTCTCAAATTTCACTAAATTTTTTTTATGATTACGCGGGTATCTTGGAATCGTTTCGATGGTTTTGTGACGAGAACATTGTTCTTGGTGCCTCCTGACATTTAGGGGTTGTGGCAGTGTCCCGGGGAGTTGAGCTCCGAGGTGTTGTCGTCACAATTTTATCGTTGCAGTTCTGGAATACCTGAGTTTCGCCGACATCGAAAATCTCTTTTATGCAGTTGTTGGTGAGATAACCTCGACGCCACCCAGTACTGGGGCAGGAGTTTGGGAGTATTGCCATAACTCGTATAACGGATGCTTTTCGAAGGTTGAGGTAAATGATTTCCGAAGGTTTCTTGGTTATGTGTTGAAGGATGGATACAGCTGGATGTAGGATTTGCTAGTTTTGGGTGAGATATTATGCTTCCCCTGTATCCCCAACACCTGATTGCATAATCGGAAAGTTTCGGGAGTTTATAAGTGGGAATTCAAGTAGCTCTTAGGATATCTTTCCGATAGATGTATGATATGAAATTGGGGTTCGACGTCTAGTGGTCTGCCTATCCACGGTTGGTTTTACAGTGGTCTCGTTGTGTTTTAAAGAGTCCTTGGCTATTCTGACTCGAGGACGCTTCGTATGTCATGTCCACTACCTTGTACATGATGGTGTTGTATGATCAAGACCGTGTAGGCCCCACCACGAAAACTTCGGACGAAATCTCTATCATATATTTGTTCCGGCTTATTTTGCAAGCCAATCCTTTGTTTTGTTTTGAGTTGTGGTATTCGAGTTGCTTCGAAGTCAAATGTTGATTCCATACCTTTCCTAAGCGGTGTTCTCATACTCCTATGTGGATACCAATCCTTCATGATAGTCGAGATTGTCATGGCAACCCTTCTCAACCAGCGTATTTCTCTTCAAGTGGATCCGTTCATTTTCAACATCCGCAAGATTCAATTATCAGTTCTTTTCAACGGTGTTTGTTTCATTCGTCCCAAATTGTCTTTGCTTTACCCACCCTCCCACCCTGTTTCTTCAAGGACTCAGATTTCTTTATCAAGTATCCATCTTTTTGATGTGAAGTCTCTCCATTTAATTCCTTCTCGAAGTGTTCATCAAGATTCCTTTCAGAGGAGCTCATGCATTCTTCATCTTGCAATACCGGAGTGAAATTCTTTCACGCATATCTTTTGAGGTGGTGTTATGTCATTCTTGATAATTTCCCTTCGTGTTTCATGATTCATAAGTTTTTCAAGAGTGGCATATCTAAAAAATCTATCATTTTCTCTTTGTTCAAGACATCTTTTCAATCCATCAATCTCTTCGTTGGAGTTATCTTGTGTCATATTTCACCTAAAGCTTTTCCTAAGGATTGTTGCTATTTATGGTGCTTATAAATGACCCAAGTTCTTCGTTTATCCTACCGGTGAGATAAGCTTCTCGTCTCCTTGTTGATATCAATCCAATCTATTGGTTCCGTTAGTGGCAGAATTTCACCTCATAGTTTTGAGATGTTTTCCATAAGCCCACTACAAACTTATTTGTGTCGTTGTTGGTTTTTCCCAACAACTCTGTTTTAACCTTCTTGGAAGGGTGCCTTCCAAGATCATTTGTGGCAGAAGTTGTCATTTTCTTCTCAATTCCTTCTTTTTCAATTATCTATCTTCTATTTCTTCCTTCCGGAGGCATTGTGATGTTGCTCTCTTCAACCCATCTTCTTGTTTTGTCAGGATCGTGTTCTTTTCGTGCTTATCCATTTAACCGGAGTGTTGTGCCTCTGCTCAAGTTCTTTTCATCTTATCAAGTCTTTCATATCTTTTCAACCGGAGTGCTGCCCGAATTTGTTCTTCTGTGTTCCTTTTTCCTAACGGAGTGTCTTCAACTTCGTTCATCTCCGTTGTATTCTTTTTCTCAAAGTTGTTCAACCTTTCAAGGTTCTTTGGTTTCACTCGTTTGTCAAAGAAGCAACTTAGTTTTACCTCTTCTCTTTCTCTTCCGTTTTCCCTCCGGTGTCATTCTAGATCTCAGGACGAGATCCTCTCGTAGTGATGGAGTGTTGTGACGCCCCAAGACCGGAGCTTCAGATGCCTTCCAGGGTTTCCTTGTTTCGCCGTGTGTTTCATTTGTGCCTGTTTTTTATTTTTATTTTCATTGCATCATGTCATCATGCCATCTTCTCATAAATCTTTTGCAACTCAACTAAATAAATGGCATGGATCTTTGATCCATTTAAACCAAGGGAATTCACATGGTGATTCTCTTTATAACATATCCTCCCGATATTAGGGAGCTACATTAAATATTCTATTTGTTGGAATTCACCGGAACACACTTGCAAAATAAATCTCAATGCCTTTGTTATCACAACTCTTGGCCTCTAACTTTGCAACCCACCTTGTCCTAGCAAACCATTGTTTGGCTATGTTACCGCTTTGCTCAGCCCCTTTTGTAGCGTTGTTAGTTGCAGGTGAAGATTGGAGTTTGTTCCATGTTGGAACATGGATATTTGTTGGGATATCACAATATCTCTTATTTAATTAATGCATCTATATACTTGGTAAAGGATGGAAGGCTCGGACTTATGCCTGGTGTTTTGTTCCACTCTTGCCGCCCTAGTTTCCGTCATATCGGTGTTATGTTCCTTGATTTTGCGTTCCTTACACGGTTGGGTTATAATGGGAACCCCTTGACAGTTCGCCTTGAATAAAACTCCTCCAGCAAGGCTTAACATTGGTTTTACCATTTGCCACCTAGCCTTTTCTTTCCATTGGGTCGGCCAGCCCAAGGGTCATCTTTATTTTAACCCCCCCCCCCCGGGCCAGTGCTTCTCTAAGTGTTGGTCCAACCTGAGCGATGTCCGGCGCCCCCTGGGCAACCAGGGTTTATGCCAACCCGACGTCTTGCTCATCCGGTGTGCCCTGAGAACGAGATATGTGCAGCTCCTATCAGGATTTGTCGGCACATCTGGGTGGCTTTGATGGTCTTGTTTTACCATTCTCGAAATGTCTTGTAACCGGGATTCCAAGCCTGATCGGGTCTTCCTACACTAACCATTTGCCGGCACATCTTGTAGCGACCCGACCTCAAACGGTTAAGTCTCTGTGCTTTAGTGTCATCCCTGGATCGGTAATGCTGACACACATAGTACTCGAGGATTTATAACAGAGTAGCAATCACACACTTATTACATCGAATGTCTCAAAAGAGAACTTATTACAATAGATATGTCTTAAGGCCATCTAATATGATAACAGCGGAAGGCTTGGAAGATAAAGTAGTTAACAATCCCAACAATATTATTTAATAGTGATGAGATACTTAGGATACTCCAAGTACTAGATACTCAAGATGTCCATAACCGGGGACACGGCTAACCATGATTAGTTTATACACTCTGCAGAGGTTTGCGCACTTTTCCCCACAAGACTCGATCTCCTCTGTTGGATTTCTCGCATTACATGGTGTTTGAGAAACGGATGACCGAGACACAATCTTTCAGAAGCATCAACTCCTTACTCCGGGCAAACCATACCAACCTACATCCCTCTACCTACTGATCCACCTCTTCGGGAGCTTCACGCAACTTACTCAACTATGCTATAGCCGATAATAGCTTGTGGCTGCACACAGAAGTTTATAGCATGAAAATATCTCAGTTCCCTTTGAGCCTGGGTGGCGGACCATAGGATTATCACAAGGGTACTCCGGAATATCCTAGGACAACACTGGATTCCTCAGGTGCCCAACAAACAATCCACCCAGATGTGTATTCAAGTTGCCACCTTAAGTTGAACCATTAATTAACAATCTCACATCTGTCATCGATTTCACTCACCCAAACCACGTCTACGAGCATATCATAGCAATATAAGCAATACGTAGAAGTAACTCCCAAGGTTTGAATATAACAGGGCAATAGGTTCTACCTCATCAACTACTTCCCAACCCACATGTTAATCACATCCTAATCATGAAATGTTTGAGGATTGGAACTAATGCAGAAAAATTGGGTGATAAAGGGGTATGATCAAAGTGTTACTTGCCTTGCTGATGATCCGCAAAACCTAGGGACTTGTAGTAGCACGCTTCGCACTCCGGGTGTCCTATCGCGAACAAACAATAGCATACATAAGCAATCAAACAAAGAAACACGGGTAAATCTCAAATAAGAAGATCTAACCAGAAAGTTCAACTTAAGAACTCCGGGTTGCGAAAAGAATCAAATCAAACGGAGCAACGAAACTCAAACTGCGAAAGAAACAAGATCCGTTTACTAATCTGGACTAAGGTCAAATTTTACAGTACCAAAATCTTTTTCAAGTTGATTAAACAGAAATAGGTTTTCGAGATGAAGGTCTAGGCGCTTGAATCGCCTGATTCCGATAAACGAGCGAAAAGATAAACTTTAACGAAAATCAGATCAGAAATCGCGATTGAAAATAATCGCGGAAAATACAAGAAAAAAGAAAACTGACGAACAGGCTAACGAACGAACGTTCGTTGTCTATTACTAACGAGCGAAAGCCGTTTGTTAAAACGAACGTACGGACGAACGTCCGCAAAGTAACTAAACCGAGAAAAACCGGCGAACCGATCTAAAAAAACAAACTAGTGTTTCTAAAAAACCAGATTGGTTTTCTAGAGAAAACCGGCGGCGGCGGCTACCTAGTCGGATCCTGCGTGGTGCGGCGAGGCGAGGCAGCATGGGGCGGCGGGGTGCGGCGTGCGGCGGCGGCGCAAGGCGGCGGGGCGGGCGGCATGCGGCGGCGGCGACGCGGCTTCGGGGCTCCAGGGGGGTCGGCTTATAAGAGGGGGGGTGGTGGCTTGGGGAAGGGGGCGGGGTGGCGTGGCCGACTCGGCCACGGCGAGCGGCGGCAGCGGTCGCGGTCTCCGGGTGGGAGAGGGCGGCGCGGGGAGGCGGGCCGGCGGCCTGGCTCGGTTGGGCCTCAGCCCAGTCGGGCGCTGCGATTTTTTAAAAATAATTTCGCCGGAAATTAAATAAATCCTAGAAAATAAAATAAAAATCTTAAAATGCCAAAACAAATTTTCACCATCTAAATAAAATATTTAGAACAAGACGAACATTTTCTTGGCCCTAAAATGCAGTTTTGGAAAACATGCAATTTTTTCTAATTCAAATAAAATAGCAATAAACTCCGGACAAAATCAAATATTTGATTTTAATATTTTTCTCCAATATTTCATTTATTTTGGAGAAGTCATATTATCTCCTCTCATATATTTTAATATGAAATATTTTCGAAGAGAAAAATAATTAAAACCAAAGTCCTCGTTTCAATATTTGATAAAATTCAAATATGAAAACAAAGAAATCCCCAACTCTCTCCGAGGGTCCTTGAGTTGCTTAGGTTTTCGAGGATCGAGAAACGAAATGCAATAAAATATGATATGCATGAATGATCTATGTATAACATTCCAAATTGAAAATTTGGGATGTTACACAGTGGGACTGAATGAAAGATATGGTTTGAATGAACTTGCGTTTTTCTCTCTTAATGTATAGACTTATCAAACGATTTTCTTTTGAAAAAACGTCAATGGTTTTTAAATATAAAACACTCATCGCAAACATTTTAGTTAGAACACCCATATGCAAACCGACAGCTTCCCCAGGAAGCCAAGGGAAAATGTACTGAGCAGGATTTCTGCATCCCTTCAACGCAAATGGTTGTTTTGCATGACCCGTGTGCAACCACTTACAAACAATTGGGTAAGATTTGCATATCTGTCATTTTGTGTATGTTGCCATTTGTCAAACTGGAAAGATTGACATTTGTTTATCTAGTAACATTGCCATTTGTCAACCTTGTAACACTGTGATTTGTCAAAATATGCAGCTACAAATCACTTGCACTATCTAATTTTTGCAACTAAAATCACTAGCACTATTCATATGGACACCACTAGCAGGCGTGAGTTCATGGACGCATATGCAAATGTACCATTGATTACATACAAAAAGTCATCAACCCAGAGCGACAACGAGGATACACGTTGGATTATAGATCAGTTCCAACAAAACATTCTAGTAAAGTTTTTCTCACACAACAAATAACAAAGCGATGAAATGAACTTCAGCTCAACCACTCGTCGGTGTTGGAAACGCTTGCTTCGAACCAGAAGTGATTCTCTGGGAAGGGCCAGCTACTGTCAATCTCGGGATCAACGCAGGACTGATCATCGAGGCTGAAGCGGCCTATGTCAGGACCCATACTGGGATGGTAGGGAAGCATAGTAATGTTCGAGGTATAGATACAACTGCTTCTCATAGATGGTAGTAACGTTGTGTCAACAGTAGCTGGATCGCCTTCCACCATCATTGGATAGTTTTGTCCAAGGAAGAGCGAGTTTCCTCCAAGACTTTCAATACTGAACCAGGGAGAAGGTGTTGGCTCTAGTACACTAGTATCCATCCCGAATACCCTGCAACGGATGTTGGAATAGGTCCGGAGAGTGCGACCATATGAGACAACACATGCTTCCTTAGTAACATCAGTAGTGCCCTGTATACAGACAAGAAGAGGTGATCCATCAGAATAAGTTGCCAGGCGCCACTGAGTATATGGGTCCTACTCGTCCTCATGCTCGTGAATAAATTTTTTAAGTATAGGTGGTGGAATGTTCACAGGACCTTGGAAACACAAGAAGGTTAATTAGTAAAGGGAAACTAGCTAACCCGCATGCATGTGGATGTAACGATTATAATTACGGTCGAAGACAAACATACCGAAGTCATAAGGATTCCATGAAAAACAATGCCACGAGTGGTGCCAGCAAACACAAGACCGTCGTATTGAATTGCATCACAGTACTCATCCATGTATAGAAACTGATTTTTGAGCAATATCCATCGAGTCGAACATGAAGGATGACAACAAGCTTGTCAAAGATACCGACAACACAAGCATTCCTATCACTACAAAAAAAGACACATTCGTGACATTTTGGGCCGAACGAATTTTTTTTCTGTCATACATATGACAATTCTATGATGATAATTGTGACAAAACCCGGTATCATCAAAGATGTGGTGGGCTCCTACTTCCATGAAAAAAAATCGTGACAGAAAATGGGCTTTTCGTCCTGGGCGGGCCGGAGACGCAGCTGCATGACATTCTTTGGGCCGTCCATGATGGAAAAAACCGTGGTAGAAGCGAGGGGAGGAAAATTTCGGGGAGTTCCCGGTTATGGTGGGAGGTCGGGGGCCGAGCGATGTGCGTTTCTCTCGTACACGTACGCGCGTGTGTGCGAGGCGTTGGCTCTAACTGAACCCGAGCGATTGCACTGCAGGCTACGCGTTACTGAACCCGAGCGATCGATCGATGGCTGTTAACTAAACCCGATCGAGCGATTCCTTCGCTACTGCTGCTAAATGAAGTCGATCGATTGGATGAACAATGAGCGTTGCGGGGGAGGGGGGGGGGGCGGGGGGGGGGGGGTTGGATGAACAGTGAGCGGTGGCGTTGCCTCTGGATGAACAGGACCCCGTGGTGTGGTGGAGGGCTGATGAACAGTAGATGATGGAGGGGTGCCCGTGGAGGGGTGGTTGAACAGGACCCCGTGGTGTGGAGGGCTGGATGAACAGTAGACGGTGGAGGGGTGGTTGAACAGTAGCCGGTGGAGTAGCGCGCGGTGGAGGCTGGATGAACAGGAGCCCGTGGAGGCTAGAGGAGGTCGACGGTAGCCCATGGAGGCTGGAGGAGGTCGATGGTGGAGATCAACAGTATCCCGTGGAGTCCCGTTTTGCGGTACGCCACACCCCTCCCGATGAACATGACCCCCGTTTCGACCGTAGGAGGTCCGTTTCGTCCGTTTTGCGGTACGCCACACCCCTCTCGATCAACAGGACCCCCGTTTCGACCGTAGGAGGTCCGTTTCCTCCGTTTTGCGGTACGCCACACCCCTCCCGATCAACAGGACCCCCGTTTCGACCGTAGGAGGTCCGTTCCCTCCGTTTTGCGGTATGCCAGACCCCTCCCGATGAACAGGATCCCGTTCGAACATGGCCGGTCGAACACAAGGCCGTTTCCTCTGTTCTGCGGTACGCCAGGCCTCGTTTCCATCGCCTGTTCCATCCAAGCCCTCCCGATGAACATGACCATGCATTCCGTTCCGACCCAGCCGGTTGGCTCCCACGCGTTCTGTTGCCTCCCGATGAACACGACGCATTCTGTTGCCTCCCGATGAACACGACGCATTCTGTTGCCTCCCCATGAACACGACGCATTCCGTTGCCTCCCCATGAACACGAGACCACGCTGTTTCTCCGTTCCGCCCAGCCATGTACACGAGCCCTGGCCGTATGTATGCGCGAGTAGGCGCTCGAGACCCCGCCCGTATGTACACATACGTGGTCGTATTTTCTTTCTTGCACCCTGGCCGCTGTACGTACGTGTACATTCTACGTGCGCGCCTCTACTACGACACGTGCGCGCGTCTACATCCACCATTATATATGTACGTACGCGTTCGTGACCAGAATGACAACGCTATGTACGCTTCGACCAGGTGGGTCCCAACTGTCAGGCACTTCCTTGCGTGCGAAGATGTAGCTGGTGGGTCCCAGCAGTCAGGGGGAAACTTTTTTCGTGAAATACGGTGGCCCGTCCGGTGGGTCCCCGCTGTCAGGTGGAGGAATAATTATTTTGCACGTAATAAGGAGGCACTTCCTTACTGCGGCCATGGACCCAGCTGTCAGCCTCTCCACGTACAGTCCATGTCCGATGGAAGCCGTTCCTTGACCACGTTGACCATGCCACATCGAGAGCACCAGGGCGGTGGACGACGGCGAGGCCTAGGAAGGGGATGACGCTGAGCTAGGGAAGACGCGGCGGTGAATGCCCACGCGTAGAGGAGTACGAGGGTTCACTGGTTCGCTGCGGTGTGAGGCTGCCGTTTGTTGACTAAGTTGACAAGCCCTGCGTACGCGTCAATTTAGTAGGCCCATAGGTCAGCCTCCCAACCGGTGCGCCCCAGCTGTCAGTGGGAGGATTCATTTTTTTTGCGTAATAAGGAGGCAGTTGATTGCATGCAACCAGGCCAGCGGAGGGAGTAGGGTGGGCTGGGGAAGCCTGTGCGGCATCACAGCGGGCCACAAGAGGAGGGAGCAGGTAGTCCCGCCGACGCTAGTTTAGACGGCTGGAGCAGGAAGATCAGAGATTGAAGAAGCACGTCGGCCGTTGGATGGACATACAACAGTCACTGCTGCTAGAATCATGTGTTCACTGACAAAGCCTTGCGTAAACAAGCCATCCTCAAAATATGTGGCGTGTACAGCACATTTGCTATTATTTTTTTAATTTTTACTCATTTTCTAATTCATATGGAATTTATTGCAGCCCATTTTCCATTTTTAGAATTGTTGGCCATTTTCTGGTCAGTACCAGGGTCAAAAAATTAACTAAATATGTGGGAAATTTTGAAAAAAACCGCAATTTTTTGCGCGGGATCGAAATATTCTTAATCCAAAAATTAATAGCCGTACTAAAACAAACTTAAAAATAAATTAGTACTATGTCATGTTAAATCCAATGAAATACGTATAAGATACCAGTGAAGAACAAAAACAAAAAAAGAAACTTATATCCCATTTGTTATAAATTTTTTGGAATTTTCAACCCCTTTTGATATTACTTTTAACAGATATTGACCATACTCTTAAGCCAGGCCGGAATGCATCCCTCCTCGTCTTGAAAGATTTGCAGCCCAGTAATTCGGAGAAAACAAATAGGCCTAGCTTGGGTATTCTTCAAAAAGAAAAACTGGGCTACCTATTTTCCCAAAGAACTGGTGCATGAGCATTTAGCTTTATTTATTTATTTATTTATTTACTTATTTATGTTTAGGGGACCATGAGCATGTACCTGGGCCGGATTCATGTAAGATCCTCCCTTCCAGTTAATTATGGGCTTCTCTATTGGGCCTTCATCAGTGGGCTGCATGTTATCAACAAGTGGAAAATGTGTTCCGTACGAAAAATAGTATGCGCTACGTACGGTACGGGGCACTAAAGGATCGAATCATGCAGCATCTTCCAAAACATTGTGTTTTTCGTTCTAACAACACATTTATTCAACCAACAGACGAAATATACTACTGATTGTACATTGAAAATAGCAGCAGCAGCAACCAGGGCTGGGGGTGCAATAGAAGCAGTAAGCAGGCCAGAAGAGTGAAGACCTCCACGAGCATCCACGATCATCCAACTGCCACGACCGTCGACGAGCACCATCCAAGACGTGTTCATGCCGACCTAGTACATACCGTTAATGTAGTTGAGGCTAACGGGGATTGGATCGCAGTCAAGGGGGTTGATGCTCGCCACCCTACGATCATTATGTTGTGACACACCATTTCTGAAGATCAGGCGGCATCAGCAAGCAAGGAGCTGGCTTAAAAAGCTCCGGCCTGAGGGCTTTGAGTAAATGGTATAGCCCCAACGAGCACGCGGCTAGCGGCATGGTACTCAGATTGTCCACACGCGAAACAATGAGCTTGATTACCTCTGTGGGGAGTGAATTCCAGCCACTCTTTCGGCGGACGTTGCTCGGTTCTGCCATTGTTAGTGCTTGGGTTTCAGACGAGGGGGGGGTGCCTTAGCGGGGATGGAAGATTGGACGAGATTATGTGCGGACAAAGATGGAGAAGCGAATATGTGCTGCGGGAAGTGGACAGGTGATGATGACTACAACACGCCGCTTGACTTACGAGACACATACCAGCAGCGTAGGGTCATGTCGATGCCAGACAACTTGCTTGAGTGATCACAGTACTGGTACTCCCTACAGTGCTATGCCCTAACTTGCTTGAGTAGAGTAGTAGAGTAGGACTCTGCTCTACTACTAGCACCGAAGGAGTAGTATATTCTAATCTAAAATAGTTACAAACTTCAATGCCCGAGCGTGGAACGACTACGAACCGTGCTCAAAGACCGTGTCTACGTGGTGTTTGGACATGGGCGACAACCTCAACGCCAACAGTGCTGCTCCCGTTGCACCGTATGTGTTTCTGTCCTTCCTGTTCAAAATCGTGGTAGAATTCATGATTTATTTTGTGCTTATTCAGATTAAATCTCATAGTAACTTGCTCATATATTCAACTGGCGCAACGTCCCCTACAGCCACTCTCGTTTCATGGACGGCCCGGTCGATGCCTCCAAGGAGCCCTTCGTCCACTGCTATGAGTGCCCGATGCCGTTTTGTGGCTCGCTGGCGGACATGGTGCATCACCTCACGGATGCGTGCAGCGGTCACTGTTGGCCCTTGGCGGAGAACATCAAGTACGAGGCGTGCTACCCGTTCACCATGCCGGAGTCACTGGAGGATCACCGCCGCCTGCTAGTCTCGGAGGAGGACGGCAGCATCTTCCTCTTGATCGTGGGCACCGGCGAGGACCGCGCAGGCCGCCGCCCCGTCTCTGTAATGTGCGTCAGGGGCGACGCCGCTGACGCTGACACTGACACGAGGCCGATGTACGGGTGTGTGGTCAGTGTTACTACCCCTCCGGGTCGCGTGGGCAGCGACACCGGCCTCATCGAACGGACTTGGATTCTGGGGAGCTGGGACTGTCCCACCAATGTGGACTTGGAAAACCCATGGCATCCTTTACCGCCGACGGAGTGCACGGGGACTCCAAGGAGGTTCACCTGGACATACGCATTATCAAGTTAAATGTTGATCATTAGTCCTCGCTCAAAGTAATCCGCTGTCTAAGCATGTGGAGACTTCCATGCAGGATCTTGCTTTGGGAGAAAAAATAGGAGAGAAGGATTCATCGCGTTTTACGATACGGAGCCGCCGACAAGCCCTAAAACCTCTCGGGAGGGCTGATCTGGAGTCCGTTCGGGGCTCCAGAGAGGGGAATCCGTCGCCATCGTCATCATCAACCTTCCTCCATCACCAATTTCATCATGCTCACCGCCGTGCGTGAGTAATTCCATCGTAGGCTTGCTGGACAGTGATGGGTTGGATGATATTTATCATGTAATCGAGTTAGTTTTGTTAGGGTTTGATCCCTAGTATCCACTATGTTCTGAGATTGATGTTGCTATGACTTTGCTATGCTTAATGCTTGTCACTAGGGCCCGAGTGCCATGATTTCAGATCTGAACCTATTATGTTTTCATGAATATATGTGAGTTCTTGATCCTATCTTGCAAGTCTATAGTCACCTACTATGTGTTATGATCCGGCAACCCCAAAGTGACAATAATCGGGACCACTCCCGATGATGACCGTAGTTTGAGGAGTTCATGTATTCACTATGTGATAATGCTTTGTTCCGGTACTCTATTAAAAGGAGGCCTTAATATGCCTTAGTTTCCATTAGGACCCCGCTGCCACGGGAGGGTAGGACAAAATATGTCATGCAAGTTCTTTTCCATAAGCACGTATGACTACATTCGGAATACACGCCTACATTACATTGATGAATTGGAGCTAGTTCTTTGTCACCCTAGGTTATGACTGTTACATGATGAACCGCATCCGACATAATTCTCCATCACCGATCCAATGCCTACGAGCTTTTCACATATTGTTCTCGGTTTATTTACCTTTCCATTGCTATTGTTACAATCACTACAAAACACCAAAAAAATTACTTTTGCTACAGTTACTTTTGTTACCGTTACCACTACTATCATATTACTTTGCTACTAAATACTTTGCTGCACATACTAAGTTATCCAGGTGTGGTTGAATTGACAACTCAACTGCTAATACTTGAGAATATTCTTTGGCTCCCCTTGTGTCGAATCAATAAATTTGGGTTGAATACTCTACCCTCAAAAACTGTTGCGATCCCCTACACTTGTGGGTTATCAAGACTATTTTCTGGCGCCGTTGCCGGGGAGCATGGCTCTATTCTTTGAGTCACTTGGGATTTATATATGCTTATCATTATGAAGAACTTGAAAGATCCAAGAACCAAGATTTATCCCTCAACTACGAGGGGAGGTAAGGAACTGCCATCTAGCTCTGCACTCGATTCACCTTCTGTTTTGAGTAAGCTTGCGACACCTAAACCTGCTTCTGCTATTCGTTCTGATATGTCGCATGTTATTGATGATGCCACTTCTGCTATGCATGATACTTATGAGGAAACTACTTCTATGCTTGATACTACTGTGACACTTGGTGAATTTCTTGATGAACAACTTGCTAGGGTTAGAGAGAATGAAATTATTGAAACTGATAACATTGATGAAAGTGATGATGAAGACTCTCCCCCTAATAAATATGAATCGCCTGTTATTCCCGAGGGTTATGTTTTGGAAAAAGAAGCTGCTCTAGCTATTTTAGCTTGCAAAGATAGATACGAGCTCAAGAGGTTATTAGCTAAATGGAAGCAGCAATCTCTTAATGCTAGAATGAAACCTGGCCCTGCTTTTGCTACTTCACCTATCTGTATTACTGATAAGGATTATGAATTCTCTGTTGATCCTGATATAATTACTTTGGTTGAATCTGATCCTTTTCATGGCTATGAATCTGAAACTGTTGTGGCACATCTTACTAAATTAAATGATATAGCCACCCTATTCACTAATGATGAGAAATCTCGCTACCTTTATATCCTTAAAATATTTCCATTCTCATTAAAGGGTGATGCTAAGATATGGTTTAATTCTCTTGATCCTGGTTGTGTGCGTAGTCCCAAGGATATGATTTATTACTTCTCTGCTAAATATCTCCCTGCTCATAAGAAACAAGCTGCTTTAAGGGATATATACAACTTTGTGCAAATTGAAGAAGAGCGTCTCCCACAAGCTTGGGGAGGCTTCTCAAGTTACTTAATGCTTTTCCTGATCATCCTCTCAAGAAAAATGAAATACTTGATATCTTTTATAATGGACTAACCGACGCTTCCAGAGATTACCTGGATAGTTGTGCTGGTTCTGTTTTCAGGGAAAGAACACTGGATGAAGCTGAAATTCTATTGAATAATATGTTGACAAACGAAAATAATTGGACACTTCCTGAGCCTATTCCTAAACCAACTCCGAAGAAAAGAGGTGTTCTATTTCTTAGTCTTGAAGATATGCAAGAGGCAAAGAAATCTATGAAAGAAAAGGGTATAAAAGCTGAAGATGTTAAGAATTTACCACCTATTTAAGAAATACATGGTCTTAATTTACCGCATGTTGAAGAAACATATGATCTTAATCCATCACCTATTGAAGAAACTCATGGTCGTGATAACCCGACACAGGTAGTAAAGGTAAATTCTCTCTATAGATACGATAAAGCTGAAATCCCTCCTACTAAGGTTGCTAGCCAATGTTTGGATGAATTTGATAAAATTATGGTTAAGCAAGAAGATTTTAATGCTTATTTTGGTAGACAGTTAAAACAAAATGCTTATATGATTGAACACTAGGGTGATTATATGTCTAGAGTTAAAGGTGAACTTAAACTCATTAATAAACATGCTTCTACGGTTACCACTCAAGTAAAACAAGTACTTAAGGCTCAAAATGATTTTCTGAATGAATTGAATAGTAAGAATAATGACTATGCTATTAGAGTGGCTACTAGAACCGATAAAATGAATCAGGAACCTTTGTATCCTGAAGGCCACCCTAAGAGAATTGAACAAGATTCTCGGAGAAATAATATTGATGCACCTAGTCCTTCTAAAAATAAGAAAAAGAAAAATGATAGGACTTTGCATGCTTCTAGTGAACCAATTGCGGAACCACCTGAGAATCCAAATGATATCTCTATTTCTGATGCTGAAACACAATCTGGTAATGAACATGAACCTAATGAAAATGTTAATGATAATGTTCATGATGATGCTCAACCTAGCAATGACAATAATATAGAAATTGAACCTGTTGTTGATCTTGATAACCCACAATCAAAGAATCAATGTTATGATAAGAAAGACTTTGTTGCTAGGAAACACGGTAAAGAAAGAGAACCTTGGGTTCAGAAGCCCATGCCTTTTCCTCCTAAGCCATCCAAGAAAAAGGATGATGAGGATTTTGAGCGCTTTGCTGAAATGATTAGACCTATCTTTTTGCGTATGCGATTAACTGATATGCTTAAAATGAATCCTTATGCTAAGTACATGAAAGATATTGTAACAAATAAAAGAAAGATACCGGAAGTTGATATTTCCACCATGCTTGCTAATTATACTTTTAAAGGTGGAATACCAAAGAAACTTGGAGATCCAGGAGTACCTACTATACCATGCTCCATTAAAAGAAACTATGTTAAAACTTCTTTATGTGATCTTGGAGCCGGTGTTAGTGTTATGCCTATCTCTTTATATTGTAGACTTGATTTGAATAAGTTGACACCTACTGAAATATCTTTGCAAATGGCTGATAAATCAACTGCTATACATGTCGGTATTTGTGAGGATGTGCCTGTTGTAGTTGCAAATGTTACTATTTTAACGGACTTTGTTATACTTGATATTCCCGAGGACGATAGTATGTCTATTATTCTTGGAAGACCCTTTTTGAATACTGCAAGGGCTGTTATTGATTGCAACAAAGGCAATGTCACTTTTCATG
The DNA here is from genome assembly GCF_018294505.1 of Triticum aestivum. Lineage (NCBI taxonomy): Eukaryota > Viridiplantae > Streptophyta > Magnoliopsida > Poales > Poaceae > Triticum > Triticum aestivum. Next base: position 244,824,168 of record NC_057806.1, read on the forward strand.
TTAATGGTAATGAGCATACGGTACACTTTCCGAGGAAACAACCTCAAGCTCATAGTATCAAATCTATTGGAAAAATTCCATCGATTATATTTGGAGGTTTTGAATTTCCTCTTCCTACTATCAAGAAGAAATATGATATTCTTATTATTGGGGATGTGCATATCCCCGTTGAGGTAACATAGTGTTATTCGAAATTTCTCCGCTTCCATGTTATTCGGAATGAGTTTGTTAACAAGACCTGATCAACCTTGTTAGTGGATTCCTTTTGATGAGCATGAGATGGATGAAACTAGAAGGCACAACCTTCTGTACCCTCTTTCTACTTTCTATTATTTATATTAAATAAAGTAAAAATAGTATTTTTCTGTCTGTTTTCTGATTTATCCATGCAATATAAAAATACCCCAAAAATAAAAGTTCTCCAAATGCCCTGAAATTTAAATATGATTTTTTCTGGAATATTTGAGAATACCTGGCACTGAGAACACAGCAGGGGGCATCCACCTGGCCATGAGGGTGGAGGGCGCGCCCTACCCCCCTAGGCGTGCCCCTTGCCTTGTGGGCCCATGGTGGCCCTCCTCCACTTATTCTTGCACCCACACACTCCTTCCTCCCACAAACACGATTATCCAGCTCAAGCACAAGTTCTAGCTCATTTTGCTGTGATTTTCAATCTCCTTTCTCAAAGCACCTCTCACAAAACTGCTTGGGGAGATTGTTCCTTGGTATGTCTCCTCCATTGGTCCAATTAGTTTTTGTTCTAGTGCTTTATTCATTGCAAATTTATGCTGCCTAGGTGAACATGTTCTTGAGCTTGCATGTCAAATTTGTATGGTTCCAAGTAGTTTTGATGCATGATATAGGCTCTAGGCACTTGTAGGAGTAGTTGCTATCAATTTCGTTGAGTTTGGTCTACTTTTATTTTGAAGTTACTAAAAATCTCAGAATTTTTCAGAAAATAATGAAGAGATTTTTGAGGGGCTCATCGAGCCGGAGCTCGAAGGAAAAGCAAAATGAAAAAGCAGAGAGGCCAAAATATAATTTGCCTCGCACCGCGGAGGTTCGGCCATGTGAATGGCCTTCCGATGATTTCTTGAGAGCGGCCGGGATTTATGATGATTTTTATGAATTGGCTGAGAATGCAGGCCTCACCGCCTTCCTCCACGACCAACGCGAACATTGTCTCTTACTCACCAATATCGTTGTGCAAAACTTTCATTTCCATGCTAGGAGCTCACCACCTACGTTGGAGTTTTATTTATATGATGAGCATAAGGAGATGTCACTTTATGAGTTTTGTCGGGTTTGTTTGATCCCTTTCAAGGGCACAATAGAGGAACCACACCGCGGTGATGTGGATGGGTTTATTGATACCATTACTGTAGGGGAAACGAGGAAGGTTTCCGATGCACGAATCACAAGCATACATTTTCTTGTTTTATGCTACTTTGCAATATTTGCTAGTCGTTGCTTAATTGGTCGCGGAAACTGTGGAAACCTTAGTGTTCCTGGTATTATTATTTTGTTCCACGGTTTATTCTGTGATAACTCTATTAGTATGGGCGGTATATTGCTAAACGGTTAAGTCTGAACCGTACAAAGGGCCCCATCTTTGGAGGCATCTATGCTTCACGCCTAGCTGCACATTTTAACATACTTATTAGGCATTATGAGAAGGAAGAAAAATTGCTGTCCCCTGTTTATTTAGATTATAAGAGTATGGTGGCACATGCTTTTATTGTTAAGAATAGGGAAGGGGAGCTTAAATACAAATTGTTCTTTGATAAACATCATCCTGAGACTATTACCCTGCCTGCTCCTTCCTTGTTTGATTTATCTGCAGGAAAGTACCTTGTTTCGTTAGAGGCTATTCACGCCTACTGGAACCCTACATCAGCCACAGAGCCAGAGTCAGAACCACAAGTTGATCCTCCACGACAGTCCAATTACCAGTGGGATTCGGAGATGATTGCCAACCAGTGGCAATCAGAGTCTTCTTCTTCGCAGTACGACCCCAACTATTACTATGGATATCCACCAGTCCAACCGTGGCCATAGACCAACTTAGTCAAAAAGCCTAAGCTTGGGGGAGTACGTATTTCTCACCGACATTATATTCATGTTCACACACTCATTGCTAGATGTCAGTGCTCATACTTTTTCATTGTATCATCCATGCTAGTTTATTTCCTTTTTATGTTTCTTCTTGTGTGCTTAATAAACCTTAAGAAAAAACAAAAAAAATTAGTTGTAGCTTTTAGCTAGTTTTAATTTCCATGCTTGTAGTAGTAATTAAAAAGAAAACCCAGAAAGATTACATGTTCTTCTTTTTGCTTGTTGGGAGCTTTCCCGTGTAAATAGTTTTATTTCTTTTCTTTTCTTTGGGGGTCGATAGGAGAAGGCCATGATTAAATTGTTGAAGTGGCTCTTATATGCATTATTGTTGATCTGACAAAAGAGCCCATATTGCCTTGTCTTCTTCCAGCTTAGTCTAATGCACGCACACTATTATTATTATCCACGTCATTCGGTCGTGCAAGTGAAAGGCAATTATGATGATATATGATGGACTGACCGAGATGAGAAAAGCTGGTATGAACTCGACCTCTCTTGTTTTTGTCAATATGATTAGTTCATCGTTCCTGATTCAGCCTATTATGAATAAACATGTTTGCAATGACAACTAGAGATTATAGTTGCTTATGACATGCTTAATTAGCTAGGAGCTTATAATGGTTTACCTTGCATGCCAACATGCTATTAAAATGGTTGTGATGTGGTATGATAGGATGGTATCCTCTTTTGAACGATTCGAGTGGCTTGACTCGGCACATGTTCATGCATGTAGTTGAAACAAAATCAACATAGCCTCTATGATATTTATGTTTATGGTGCATTATATCCTACTCATGCTTGCATTCGGTGTTGATTAATTTTAATGCATGTTCATGATTGTTGTCGCTCTCTAGCTAATCGCTTCCCAGTCTTTTTCTAGCCTTCACCTGTACTAAGCGGGGATACTACATGTGCATCCAACTCCATAAACCCCAAAGTTGTTCCATATGAGTCCACCATACCTACCTATATACGGTATCTACCTGCTGTTCCAAGTAAATTTGTATGTGCCAAACTCTAAACCTTCAAATAAACATTTTGTTTTGTACGCTCGAATAGCTCATGTATCAACTAGGGCTGTCCATATCTTCCATGTTAGGCGGGTTATTCTCAAGAGGAGTGGACTCTGCTCCTCACTCACGAGAAAATGGGTGGTTACCTAGATGCCCAGTCCCATGGTTTATGCAAATCAAATCAAAATAATTGCAAACAAAACTCCCCCTGGTACTCTTGTTAGTTGGAGGCACTCGTTGTTTCGAGCAAGCCATGGATTGATGCTTGTTGGTGGAGGGGGAGTATAAACTTTACCATTCTGTTTGGGAACCGCCTATAATGTGTGTAGCATGGAAGATATCGCCATCTCTTGGTTGTTATGTTGACAATGAAAGTATACCGCTCAAAATATTATTCATCTCTATTTTAAAACCGAGCTCTGGCACCTCCACAAATCCATGCTTCCCTCTGCGAAGGGCCTGTCTATTTACTTTTATGTTGAGTCATCCTCCTCTTATTAAAAAGCACCCGCTGGAGAGCACCTCTGTCATTTGCATTCATTACTGATTAATTTACATTGAGTATGACTTTACTGGATCTCTTTTACCATGAATTACAATGTCTAGTCAGTCCTTGATCTTTAAAGATGCTCTGCCTTTATGTTTTGCTGTCTCAGAAAGGGCTAGCGAGATACCATCTTGTTATATCATATTATGACTGTTTTGAGAAAGTGTTGTCATCCGAGATTCATTATTATTGCTCGCTAGTTGATTATGCCATTGATATGAGTAAACATGAGACCTGAGAGCTATTGTGAATATGGTTAGTTCATAATCTTTGCTGAAAACTTGAATGCTGGCTTTACATATTTACAACAACAAGAGCAAACAGAGTTTGTAAATTTTTTCTTTATCACTTTCAGTTTGTCAACTGAATTGCTTGAGGACAAGCAAAGGTTTAAGCTTGCGGGAGTTGATACGTCTCCATCGTATCTACTTTTCCAAGCACTTTTGCCCTTGTTTTGGACTCTAACTTGCATGATTTGAATGGAACTAACCCGGACTGACGTTGTTTTCAGCGGAATTACCATGGTATTATTTATGTGCAGAAACAAAAGTTCTCGAAATGACCTGAAACTTCACAAAACGTCTTTTTGGAAATAATAAAAAATCCTTGCAAAAGATGAAGACCAGGGGGACCACACCCTAGCCACGAGGGTGGGGGGCGCACCTGCCCCCTGGGTGCACCCCCCTACCTCGTGGGCCCCCTGGAGCTCCTCCGACCTCAACTCCAACTCTATATATTTTCTTTCGGGGAGAAAAAATAGGAGAGAAAGATTCATCGCGTTTTACGATATGGAGCCGCTGCCAAGCCCTAAAACCTCTCGGGAGGGCTGATCTGGAGTCCGTTTGGGGATCCGGAGAGGGGAATCCGTCGCCATCGTCATCATCAACCTTCCTCCATCACCAATTTCATCATGCTCACCGCCGTGCGTGAGTAATTCCATCATAGGCTTGCTGGACGGTGATGGGTTGGATGAGATTTATCATGTAATCGAGTTAGTTTTGTTAGGGTTTGATCCCTAGTATCCACTATGTTCTGAGATTGATGTTGCTATGACTTTGCTATGCTTAATGCTTGTCACTAGGGCCCGAGTGCCATGATTTCAGATCTGAACCTATTATGTTTTCATGAATATATGTGAGTTCTTGATCCTATCTTGCAAGTCTATAGTCACCTACTATGTGTTATGATCCGGCAACCCCGAAGTGACAATAATCGGGACCACTCCCGGTGATGACCGTAGTTTGATCAGTTCATGTATTCACTATGTGCTAATGCTTTGTTCCGGTACTCTATTAAAAGGAGGCCTTAATATCCGTTAGTTTCCATTAGGACCCCGCTGCCACGGGAGGGTAGGACAAAAGATGCCATGCAAGTTCTTTTCCATAAGCACGTATGACTATATTCAGAATACATGCCTACATTACATTGATGAATTGGAGCTAGTTCTTTGTCACCCTAGGTTATGACTGTTACATGATGAACCGCATCCGGCAAAATTCTCCATCACCGATCCAATGCCTACGAGCTTTTCACATATTGTTCTCGGTTTATTTACTTTTTCCGTTGCTACTGTTACAATCACTACAAAACACCAAAAATATTACTTTTGCTACCGTTACTTTTGTTATCGTTACCACTACTATCATATTACTTTGCTATTAAATACTTTGCTGCACATACTAAGTTATCCAGGTGTGGTTGAATTGCCAACTCAACTGCTAATACTTGAGAATATTCTTTGGCTCTCCTTGTGTGAATCAATAAATTTGGGTTGAATACTCTACCCTCGAAAACTATTGCGATCCCCTACACTTGTGGGTTATCAACGGACTCTATCAGAGCTGCGTCACGATACGGCCCGATATAGAGGCCCCGCACACCCACATTGCTTCACTGATGAGGTCCTGGATCACGAATTCCCCGAAGGATTCAAGCCCGTGAACATAGAATCATACGATGGAACCATGGACCCAGCGGTGTGGATCGAGGACTTCATTCTCACATCCATATGGCCTGTGGAGATGACCTCCATGCCATAAAATACCTCCCTCTAAAACTCAAAGGGCCAGCTCGGCATTGGCTAAACAGTCTGCCTGAAAATTCCATTGGCAGCTGGGAGGACTTGGAAGAGGCTTTCCTCGATAACTTCCAAGGTACATATGTTCGACCTCCGGACGCTGATGACTTATGCAAGATAGTTCAACAGCCCAGAGAGTCCGCCAGGAAATTCTGGACAAGGTTCTTAACTAAAAAGAACCAAATTGTCGACTGTCCGGACGCCGAAGCACTAGCAGCTTTTAAGCATAGCATCCGCGACGAATGGCTCGCTCACCACCTCGGCCAAGAAAAGACAAAATCCATGGCAGTCCTCACGGCACTCATGACCCGCTTTTGTGCGGGCAAGGACAGTTGGTTGGCCCGTAACAAAAACAATACAAGCGACGCCGGCACCCTTGAAGTTAAAAGCAACAAAGACAAGTCTCGACGCAATAGATATAAGCGCCGAAACAACAGTAACAACACCGAGGACATGGTGGTCAACGCCGGATTCAGTGGCTCTAAATCCGGTCAGCGGAAGAAGCCGTTCCAAAAGAACAATCCGGGCCCATCCAGCTTGGACCGCATACTTGATCCTCCATGCCAGATTCATGGCACCCCCGACAAGGCTCCTAATCATACAAATAGAGAGTGCTGGGGTTTCAAACAGGCATGATCCTCGGTTGTAGGCGGTGGCATCTCGCCGGCCTTGAAGAGCACTTTCCAGATATCCTTGTGCGTTATGCCGAAGAGCTCAGCAGCGTCTGGTGCTTCGCCGGATCGAATTCCCACAAATAGCAAGTTCGGCGTTGTCACGGGAGGATCCAGCGAATGAGCATAACCTGGATCACATTGACAAGCTTGATTTTGTTGGATATCATGTTCTGGAAACACGTTTGGAGCCCTGTCAGCTCGCCCGGAGAGCCCTAGGTTAGGCCCTTCTCTTGCCAGCAGGTGAGCCGCATCGGAACTCCGGATTGGAATTCGAGGGCCAACGTCCAGTTGGTGTCGCGCGGCTCGGTGATGTAGAACCACCCTGATTGCCACCCCTTCACCGTTTCCACGAAAGAACCTTTGAGCCAGGTGACGTTGGGCATCCTACCCAACATAGCTCCTCCGCACTCTGCCTGTCGACCGCTCACCACCTTTGGCTTCACATTGAAGGTCTTTAGCCATAGGCGGAAATGAGGTGGGATCCAGAGAAAGGCCTCGCACACGACTATAAATGCCGAGATGTTGAGGATAAAGTTGGGGGCTAGATCATGGAAGTCTAGCCCATAATAAAACATTAATCCACGGACAAACGATTGGAGAGGGAATCCCAGCCTGCGGACAGAATGCGTGAGGAACACCACTCTCTCATGAGGCTCGGGCATGGGGAAAATCTGTCCCTTGGCCGGAAGTTGGTGAACGATCTCCTTGGCCAGGTATCCGGCCTCTCGGAGCTCCTCTATATCTTTCCTCTTAACGGAGGAGGCCATCCACTTGCCGCCAGCTCCGGATCCGGAAATGGTGGGGTGTTTGTTTGAATGGGAACGAATGAGGACTTGGGCGCTGGAGCTCAAGGACGGAGAGGCAGGAAGAAAGCGTGGGAGAAGAAAGGAGAATCTTATCTCCTTATAAGGGCGGTGAATATCGAACGCCCCCCCCCATTCGCCTTAAAATTCGCCTGCTTCCAAGGGCTGTGTAAATGGCACATTTGGGTTACCCACGCCCGTGTTGATGAGAATCCCGTAATAAGGGGACACGATCTCTGCTTTGACAAGACGTGCCAATGACAACCGCGTCTCGAAACGTGGGGCAAAAAAAAAATTATGACTGGACAGGCGTGACGTCACATTACTAAAGTTGTCAGCAGATTGGACTCATGAGTTATTATATTCTCTTTGCAGTTGTGTGCGGTGTGTGTTACAGGTCCGGACACGATCAATTCGTCTGAAGACTGAGTTCGGAAGGAGGAACCCACCTTGCAATGCTGAAGACAGCACTACGCGCCAGATACCTTGTCATTGAAGCCAGGTTCAGGGGCTACTGAGGGAGTCCTGGACTAAGGGGTCCTCGGGCATCCGGCCTATTATCTATGGGCCGGAGTGATGGGCTGTGAAGATATGAAGACCTAAGTCTGTACCCGTGTTCGGATAAGACTCTCCTTGGCATGGAAGGTAAGCTTGGCAGACAACTATGAAGATTCCATCTTATGTAACCGACTCTGTGTAACCCTAGATCCCCCCGGTGTCTATATAAACCGGAGGGTGTAGTCCTGAAAGGATATACTCAATACCGTAGTCATACAGGCTAGACTTCTAGGGTTTAGCCATTACGACCTCGTGGTAGATCAACTCTTGTAATACTCATATTCATCAAGATCAATCGAGCAGGAAGTAGGGTATTACCTCCATAGAGAGGGCCCGAACCTGGGTAAACTCGTGTTCCCTGTCTCTTGTTACCATCAACCTTAGACGCACAGTTCGGGACCCCCTACCCGAGATCCACCGGTTTTGACACCGATACCAGGCATCTTCAAGGTGTTGTTGGCATAGTGGGATGCCGCCATGAATTTAGCCAAGGCTGGGCGCCCAAGAATCGCATTGTATGGCAGGCGGAGATCGACCACATCAAACACAATCTTCTCAGTCCGGTAGTTTAATTCTCCCCCAAACGTTACCGACAACATGATCTTTCCCTTAGGATGGCTCTTGCCGGGATTAACTCCTTGAAAACGTGTCGGTAACCTCTAGTTCTTCCTTTGCTATCTGAAGCTTGCTAATAACTGCTGGGGAAATCAGATTCAACCCGGCCCCTCCATCCACCAACATCTTTGTGACCTTGAGGCTGCGAATCATTGGGGAGACCAACAATGGCAAACACCCTACCGCATTGGTACGGCTAGGGTGATCCTCCCCGTCAAAGATGATGGCGTACGGGACCACTTGAGCGGCTTCTGGGCCTTTGGCGCTGGTTCCACGACATTGACTTCCCACGCCCACCGCTTGAGTTGGCGGTGAGAGGTGTGCAGATATGCACCCCCATTAATGCAGAAGGCGTTAGTGGCCTTCTGAAGTTCTTGCTCACCTGTTTCCTCTTCATCCCCTCCATCACTATCATCACCACAAGCTTCCTTCTCTCGGCCTCTGGCGGGGTTTCCTTGATTCCGAAAGGGTTTGCCGGGGCGATTTATTTCACCACCTCGGCCCTTACCGCCAGCAACACTCTGACCTTTTTCCTTGTCACGCTTCTCATACTCAGCTTTCTGTCTCTTGACAAGCTACTCAACCTGATAGCACTCTTGAAAGTCGTGGCCCTTGGTCCGATGAATCTTGCAGTACAGCCCATCACCTTTCCCGGCTTTCTCGACAGCATCGGCTTCCCGGTAGTCAGTGCACACGGCAGCTTCCTTGCTGGGGGGCTCAGCTTTGGCCTTCTTGCCGGTACTAGGCGTACCCGTTCCTTCAACAGTCATTACTGCCTTATCCCTCTGCTTCTTACTATGTTTTTTGCTCTTATTCTGACTGGTTGATTCATCATTATCCTCTGAATCAACATCCCCACAATCTTCCTATCCAGGCAACTTCCTCCCCTCCTCCATCCGAGCACACTAATCCACTAGGGTGTAGAGCTCCTTCACACTCTTGGGCAATCGCACGTTCATCTTGGAACGAATTCGGCGGTTGCGCACATTGGACTGGAAGGCAGGTATCATAGCTGCCGGATGGATATTTGGGATGTTTCTATGAACTTTGTTGAATATCTGTAAATACCTACAGAGGGATTCTCCTTCCTTCTGCTGGAGAAGCTGCAAGTCATTGGGTTGGCCTGGCTCTTGGTGGCCGCCAGTGAAGGCGCCAATGAACTCATGGCACATGTCAGCCCATGACAAAATGGAGTTCTCCGGTAGGTGCATCAGCCAAGACCTCACATTGGACTTGACGGCCAAAGGGAAGTAGTTGGCAAACACATTCTCATCACTTCCCCCAGCAGCCTGAACATCGATGGTGTAGCTGCTCAGCAACTCTGCCGGGTTCGGCCTCCCATCGTACATCTCAGGTATCTCTCACTTGAACATGCGAACAGACGGCCAACGGACTTGCAGCAACTCACAAGTGAAGGCAGGGCAATGATACATCTCTGTCGTATCTATAATGTTTGATTGTTCCATGCCAATATTATACAACTTTCATATACTTTTGGCAACTTTTTATACTATTTTTGGGACTAACAAATTGATGCAGTGCCCAGTGCTAGGTCCTGTTTGTTCCATGTTTTTTGTTTCGCAGAAAATCCATATCAAACAGAGTCCAAACGGGATAAAAACTGATGGAGATTTTTTTTGGAATGTATGTGAATTTTGGAAAGTGGAATCAACGTGAGATGATGCCCGAGGGGACCACGAGGAAGGGGACGCTCCCCAGGGGGCAAGCGCACCCCTGACTCTCGTGGACACCCCGTAAGGCGGTCAGTGCCCTTCTTTCGCCGCAAGAAAGCTAATATCTGGATAAAAATCTTGCTCAAATTTCAAAACAATCGGAGTTACGGATCTCTGGGAATATAAGAA
>NC_057806.1:244834809-244838154 GCF_018294505.1 Triticum aestivum
CATGGAGACCAAGGACCAGAGGATAAACCCTTCTCCCATCTAGGGAGAATGTCAGGGAAGAAGAAGAAGGGGGGCTCTCTCCCCCTCTCTCCCGGTGGCGCCGGAACGCCGCCAGGGCCATCATCGCGACAACGATCTACACCAACAACTTCACCACCATCATCACCAACTCTTCCCCTCTATGTAGCGGTGTAACCCCTCTTTTACCCGCTATAATCTCTACTTAAACATGGCGCTCAATGCTATATATTATTTCCCAATCATGTATGGCTATCCTATGATGTTTGAGTAGATCCGTTTTGTCCTATGGGTTAATTGATGATCGTGATTGGTTTGAGTTACATGTTTTATTATTGGTCTTGTCCTATGGTGCTCTCCATGTCATGCAAGCATGAGGGATCCCTGCTGTAGGATTTGCAATATGTTCATGATTTGCTTATGGTGCATGGCGTGAGTGACAGAAGCACATACCCGAGTAAGTAGGTTGTTTGCGTATGGGAATGAAGAGGACTTGATACTTTAATGCTATGGTTGGGTTTTACCATAATGATCTTTAGTAGTTGCGGATGCTTGCTAGATTTCCAATCATAAGTGCATATGATCCAAGAAGAGAAAGTGTGTTAGCTTATGCCTCTCCCTCAAATAAAATTGCAATAATGATTACCGGTCTAGTTATCGATTGCCTAGCGACAAATAACTTTCTTGTGTGACAACAAGCTCTCTACAAAAACTAACTTAGTTCTGTCTTCATCTAGACAACCCCTACTTTTTATTTACGCACTCTTTATTATCTTGCAAACCTATCCAACAATACCTACAAAGTACTTCTAGTTTCATACTTGTTATAGGTAAATCAAACGTTAAGCATGTGTAGAGTTGTATCGGTGGTCGATAGAACTTGAGGGAATATTTGTTCTACCTTTAGCTCCTCGTTGGGTTCGACACTCTTACCAAAAGAGGCTACAATTGATCCCCTATACTTGTGGGTTATCAGGCAGCCAACTTCAAAAGGTAGTCACCCACCAACACCGAGCGCGAACTCATCGACGTAAGGGCTGTCACAACTTTAGGGATTATCGCTTGACTCAAAAAGGGAAATTATTATGGGAACAAATTTATATGTTGCATTGGTATGCTCGACAACTATGCTTGAGATATGATTATACTTGTTGCTCTAGGATGAAGGCTCCACACCTTCCCTTTTCAAGCAATTTCAATGATAAGAAGCTAAGGTTTCATTATCATTGATGTGGAACGAATAGAAGAATTTGTTACTTTTAAGGGTGCTTGTGAAATTGAATCTTTGTTTAAAGAGTTTGAAGATTTTGATGATTCAGTTTATAGACCTGAAAATTTAGCTATCCTTAAATATTGCTATGAGAATTATAAATACAATTATGATATTGATGAATTTATTGAGAAAGTCTCCGCTGTCCGAGAAGAGACTAATATTTTGCAGGAGTCTATGGAAGAAGAAATTGATGAAACTGTGAGATCATTGGATGAAAAATATGATGAGGAGAGCGAAGAAAAAAAGGAGGAAGAGTCGATTAGCTACCCGTGCCCACCTTCTAATGAGAGTAACTCTTCAACTCATACATTGTTTAATTTCCCTTCGAATTTACCGAAGGATGATTGCTATGATCCCGTTGATTCGTTTGAAATATCCTTTTTATGAACTTGATGCTTGCTATTCTTGTGGCCAAGATGCCAATATGAATTATGCTTATGGAGATGAACTTGCTATAGTTCCTTATGTTAAACATGAAATTGTTGCTATTTCACCCACGCATGATAGTCCTATTATCTTTTTGAATTCTCTTGACTACACTATATTGGAGAAGTTCGCCCTTATTAAGGATTATATTGATGGGTTGTGTTTTACTACTACACATGATGATTTTGATATATATAATATGCATGTGCTTGCTGCTCCTACTTGCAATTATTATGAGAGAGGAACTACATCTCCGCCTCTCCATGTTTCCAATATTATAAAATTGCAAGAAACTGGTTATACTATGCATTGGCCTTTACTATGTGTGCATGCATTATTCTTTTATGACATGCCGATGCATAGGAAGAGAGTTATACTTCGTCATTACATGATATATGTTTCTTTGTGCCCACTACTAAATGCCAAATCATTGCTAATTAAAATTGGCTTTGCTATACCTTGGGATCCGGGTGGATCCATTACTTGAGCACTATATGCCTAGCTTAATGGCTTTAAAGAAAGTGTTGCCAGGGAGACAACCCGGAAGTTTTAGAAAGTCATTTATTTCTATTGTGTTCTTTTATAAAGTTTAAAAATAAAAATAATGTGCCAAGGTTTGCCTTTAGGATGTTTACATTGCTTGTTGGTTTGTGCAGTGCAAGACAGAAACTTTTTTACTGGAACGTCAAACGGTTCTGAATCTTTTTGCACTGTCTTTATATACAAATAGTTTATTTTTCCTAATTGTTTCAGAATTTTGGAGTACTAGAAGTATGGTGAATGTTCAGATTACTACAGACTATCCTGTTTAAGACATATTCTGTTTTTGATGCATAGTTTGCTTGTTTTGATGAAGCTATCGATTTCTACCAGTGGATTAATCCATGGAAAAGTTATATTACAGTAGCTACAATGAAAAAACAAAATATTAATTGCTTTGCAACAGTACTTAGAGTAGTAATTTGCTTTATTATACTAACGGAACCTCTTTGGCGAAGCCATGTCGATCTCAGCGTGATTGGGTTGGCCGGTGAGGATGCTCCGGCTGACTTGGCTGTCGGAGGAGGGGAAGAAGATCCTAGGCATTTGAAGATGGAGCCTGAGGTACTGCTCCGCTGTGATGGAGGGTTTCGTCGTTGGAGCAGCTCTAGTGAGTTGTACGACGCCGAGGCTGAAGCAGGACAAGAGAGACAATGAACAACGTTAACCTGAGTGGAATTCTAATAGCATCTCCAATACATGACGTAAAATACATAACCACAAAGTGCTAGGTGTAAAATACATCAGCCGCTCATCTCTGAACTTAACTGTCAAAACTGAATTTAACTGTCGAAACTGAACTTAACTGTCGAAACTGAACTTAACTGTCGAAACTGAATTTTGCTGTCGAAACTGAATTTTGCTGTCGAAACTGGACGCACTAGCAAGGTGAGGCTACACGTCGGTCGATTGACTTTTTCATCTCTGGTCAGTCGATTTTGTAGCCGTTGGATACAAAATCAAGGGCCTGTGGTTCATCTTCAACCTTCACCCCCCTGAGCCAGCCAAACAGCAGCCCCCGGCCGCCCGCGGTGCGCCGCCCCACCCGCCCCGAAAACACTCCCCACCGCCGGTCCACTGCCGCCCCG
>NC_057806.1:244838786-244846222 GCF_018294505.1 Triticum aestivum
AGGCTTCGGGCTGGGCTCGGGCTTGAGAAATGAAGGTCGGGCTTTTACAAGCCCGGCCCGAAACCCGGCCCGGCCCGACGTTTGCCCGGGTTTAGTACAGGCTGCCCCAAATCCATCTCATATATGGGGAGCAATGTCGTTGTCCGAACTATCCGCCATGTTATTTCCAACACGCGGTCCCAACACAACACAAAACCCCACACCATGAGGCACCCTTCCCTCATGTCGGACCCTCTCTCCTTCCAGCTCAGTTTCCCACCATAGCCTAATATTTCTCGCTGGAGCCCTCTACTTTATAACCGGATGAGACTCACCTCACTTTCGTCCTGGCGCCCTCTTCCCTTCATACCATACTTCCCCACGGACCACCAAGGAGGAGTGCCCCCACCAACCGCTTGCTCTCCGTCATGATCCCCTCCTCCCGTGTTCGTGCCGATCCGCCACGACCATCAAGGTGGAGGAGGCGTGCGCCGCCCATGACGACCCCAAGCCAAGAAGGCAAATTCGATGTCTCATGAGGCATTGCCATGTTGTAACATACAGTTGAATGTCATGCATTACCACAAAACAAAAATATGATGGCTGTTGTTGGGGATGCAACTAATACGCCACCGCGTCTGTTATTAACTATTAAAACAACAAACTAATGCATTTACCCTTCTATCCTAAAAAATATATTGTATGACCTGATCAAAAAAATATGACTGCCTTATCCAATTTGCCACTTTTTCTTAAGTAGGGAAAATATTCCACTCACATTCGTAACTGAACAAATCAACCACAGCCTCCAACCCGCTCACTCTCAACTCTCACTCCTATCACAAAATCCACTAAAAAGAGATGTGAAGTATTTCTAAATCCCTGCCAAAAGAATATATATTACCAATAGTCCAGTACCGACCTTGTGAATTTGGTTTGTTATTCAAGTCATGGCCGCAACAACACTTTTTCTATTCTCTGTTCATTATGGAAATCAGCGTAAGTTGTGTTATCATCAGAAAAAGATCAGATTTCAAAGTTATTTATCCAATTATCTTTCATATTCGTATTGACATTGTGCAGTTTCCTTGCAAATGTGTATCTTTGGATGGCCTTTAACTAAGTACATTCATATATAATGCTCTAGCACCACGTTGGAAGTTATAGCAATGCTTCATAATTTGATATTGGCTTATGGCAAAGTATTACATCGCCAAATTATAATGACAATAATTTTATGAACCGAATTAGCAACATCAGTTTTAACAGCAGAGTAAAAACTTGTTATTAGCGAGTTTCAAATGAAAGAATAGTCAGGGTAGACATCAAGCGATGAACAAGCATAATATTTGTTCGTTTCCACTTGAAATTTGTCATATCAAGTGTCTTGCCTGCATCGATAAGACTTTTGGACTTCCTTCAGTACAAACATCAATACTCTGCATAAAGTAGCAGCAGTGATAAATGATAATCAACATTTAAAAGTTCCATAAAGGGACATGATGAAAGCTCACAAAACACTAACCTGATAGCAATTGTATCTGATGACAATATTATTGTGAGTGAAAAGAAAAAAATATTAGTTATCGTTGTTTCTGTCTGCCTCCCCAACAAATGAAACCTGAGGAGTCATATTGAGTAAGAAGTTCGGCATTGACTGGGTACTGTTTAGATTGAAACCCAATTATAGGAGTCATGCCAAAAAAAACTGGTCGCTGCTTTCATTCTGCGTCCACGGACAGGCGAAACAGGGGCAGGGGAATCGTTTGCCAAAATATCTGCACGCACCATCTCTGGCGAGGTGGGCCTGGGTATAAACTAAATGGCCCCTCAGCTTTCCTGTTTAGATTTCTAAACTGGACCAATTGTTAACATACATTTGGATCATTATCATGCTCTTCACCATCGTCTTCTTGAGCACGAGATCTGATATATGGATTGAGGTAAAATATTTAATCGTCTTGCTGGGGCTGAAGGCGAGCGGCAAGAAGTGGGGGTTGAACTGTGGCTTGGAAGAGCACTATGTATAATTTGCATTTGATTCAATTGGAAATTTCATGGCTGTGGGTGAGAGTTTCCTCGTGTGATGTGACCCTTAAGAAAACATATAATTTCTTAGTGCTCCTAGAGAATCATAGGACATAATCAATGTATTAGTTAGCATAAGAGAAGAATCACTACATCACAAATGTATCTACAGAGTACAGACTGACCTTGTGCCTCTCATTGACAAGGAGCTTGCAAGAAGACACAATTGAAACTGGTGCCCCCCATGACAATAACGTTCTTGGAGTTTGCAGCTGCTGCCGTGACATTCATCCTATTCTGTGAAAGAGAAAATTGGCAACGATGTTTAGGTTTGCCATCGCTGCATTCATGCTTATCTTTCATAGAAAGAAAACAGCAAAACAATTCCAAATCTCCGAATATCTGCTATTGTGGTGTTGTGCATGAAATTATTAGCCATCCCACTGTGACCAGGGAGAGATATATACAGTACCTGGTGAGTTTATCAAGAAGGAATAGTAAAGTAAGTGAAACAAAACAAACTGAAAGGTTTCTTAAAGTTGAACAGGAAATAATGGACAAAGAAGCTTGAAGCCTTTTGAGCCGACTAAAATTAATTGAATATTTACCATTAGAAGTTGAAGGCAGATCTGAAATTTAGTGGGTAGTGGCAAGGAGAACAACTAATGATAAACTAAATCATATACATCACATCACGTTCAGCAATGTATCCTCACTATTGAGATTTTTATACTACAAAAATTTCCGAAATTGTTAAACATAGGATACAAACTAACAGATATGCTCCCGTACACGGCACACCCTCCCTTAAAAAAATCTATAACCGGGTCCTCCTTGTCCTATGGGTTGACTCCTATGTACTAATTGCTTCAGAATGCAATTACATGACATGGGGTGGGATACCACGTACTATACCTTGTGGGGATATGTGAAAGCAGTCAAGAGTACCATAGAGGTGGCGCCGAGCGAATCAGCGGTAGAACGAGATGAACGATCAATTATTCAATTCAGAGATTGCCGCCTCGTTCGTCAGGACACACTGTGAATCTGGAGCACAGGCAGGGGTTGCGGCCTCCAGGAGATTCGGGCCATGACGTGTTGACGACAGGGGGTTGCGTCCTCCAAGGTATACCTTATATTAGCCTCGCCGTGTATGCTTCTTCACCACCGCGGACACTGCCGTTAGTTGGTGCACGACGCAGCAGTCAAGGTGATCGCCAGGGTGGCCTGGCTCCTTCGAATTCCTCTACCAGCCAGCGTCGCCCTGCTCCTGAGCCTCCCCTCCATGACCGCAATGCCAGTTCATTGCCCCCAGGCGCCATGAACGGTCGCAGCGTAGGCTCGCCGGATTGGCGGTGGTGGCCTAGAACATCTAGGGCTACTCCATGCGAGGGATCTCTGCGGTTTGACGGGCGAGTCGCTAGCATGGTGAACATCTAGGGCTACTCCATACTGAATGGCAGAGCAAACAAATTGAAGCAAGCATGCCTGAACCAAACAGAGGTGGACTCCATCGATCAACCAGACAATTATCGCAATGATCGGATGGATTGACTAGAGAGATGGATGTATGGACGCAAGATGTACCTCGAGCATGCGCCAGATGGAGGGGTCGACGACTCGACGGCCTTGACGGCACCGTTGTTCCACTCGGAGCGGCGCTCCTCGGCGTCGAGGAACTTCATGCGCACCTGCACGCCGGGTGCCCAGGCGCCGATCAGCGCGTCCTCCACCTCCTGCTTGGGCACGACGAACTCCCCGGCGCCCTGGCGTGGGTAGTAGGTGACGGTGAAGAGCGTGCCCTCTGCCGCGAGCCACACGGCCTCGTCCACCTCCTCGGGCGGGACCCGCGCGCGCGTTGCGTGGCCGGCGCTCGGCGCCCTCGGACGCCTGCTGGGAGACGGCGGGGTACCTGGGCGCGCGGCGGATCCCGGCGAGCAGCTCCCCGTCGGCGCGGCGCATGAAGACGACGGCGTCCCCGGCCATGAGCAGCTTGGCGTTGACTAAAATGGCATGATTTGGAACAAAGGCGCTGGGTGTTTCCTTACTTTGACGGTGGTTCGAGGGGATCGTGCGAGGGGATGAAAGAACTTACATTTGGTGGGAGGGGGCATCGATGGGGCACCAATGAGGTACATAGGAAAGGTAAGAATCGATGCGTTAGGAAAGTTAGGATTTTGAATTGATTTTCATGAAAATAGGGTTTTAATGTTTGTAATGTGATTTCTGTACGTGCCCGTTTGTGACGGTGTCTGGTTAGGAAAGTTTGTAAATGTTAAGAAAGTTTTTATTGGGAAAGTTTGTAAATGTTAAGAAAGTTTTTATTGGGAGGGTGAAAAAAATCAACGTGAGGATATGATGATGGAAGGAGAGACCAAATTAAACTAAACAAAAATAAACCAGACGAAAATAAACCGGACGAAAATAAACCGTGGATGCAATCCTACCAACTCAGTCATTAGGAGTAGAGATAGTGGGGTACCTCTCCGGCGAGCCCCCCTTCCCGCTGCGGCTGGTTCTTCCTTCACTCCGGTGGCATCGGAGTGAAGTGTAGCTAAATCGGAGCAGCATCGCAAGCAAGAGCAAGAGCGAGAGTAGCAACGTGAGCAAGAGCAATAGCAAGAGCAGACCAGGCAGGGGACCGAGAGCAAGAGCAGAGCAGCAGCGTGAGCAAGAGCTAAAGCACCAGCAGGTCCTACTGATGTGGACGTCGCCGCCGAGGGAGCGATGCCGTGGAGGAAGTGGCCGGCGACACCGCCGTGGATGGAGTCGCGCCGTGTCGGCTCGGGACCGAGCACCGGCAGCACCGTGAGATCGAATCAAGAAGAAAATGCGGCGATTAGTGTACAACCTCTTTGATGGCACCGATTAGGCCGCAGCTTCATCCGAGGAAACGGTGGTGATGATGCTCTTCCGGTGGTGCAGGTGAAGATGGTGGTGTGGGAATGGAGGTGGCGCGAAAGATGAGGGGGACATCGGGGCAGCTCCTTGGAGGTGGAGGACGGGGTGGCTGAACCGGCGGGACGATGAGATCGACGATGGATCCTCATCCGGTACGGTGGATGAGGGACGTCGAGGTGTTGCTATGGACGACGTCGTCGAAGAAGAGGCTCCGGCTGGGTGGCGGACGGAGCAGGGTGTGGGGTTTCGTCGTGGGTTTTCGCTGCCTCGGTGTACGAATGGGTGGGCGGATGGGATGGCAGTGGGGAACCATGGCTTAGAGACGCGCTTATCCGAAATGTGGGGTAAGTTACGAAAGTACCCCCACCGATTTGAGGCAGTTCTTTCGGTTCAGGGGTACCACGGGCATTTCGCGTGTCGGGATTTCACAGGAGGTGGGAGTTTTCGCGCGCGTTGTAATTTTAGAATAGCAAGGCGCGGGTTGAGATGGAGGGAGTTGTCGGAGCACAACGAGACAAAGATATATCTTAAATTTCGGGCTAACAAGGCGCGGGTTGAAATTTCGGGACAAGCCTAACGTGTACTGTACCAAATCAGTGCACCCTACAAATGTCATTCAAAACTTTGAATTCATGTTATGTTCAATTAAAATATTTTGCTATGTGTATAATGCATGCAACCTACTACTCAAATGAATGTTTTAGTGCATTCCAAACGTATATACTACCGCTTCAATATGAACTAAATTTGAATTCGTTTCTCTATTTGAATAAGATCTACAGTAATGATTGTTGTGAAGTCAAAGCATTTGAATTCATTACTCTGTTTTAATAAGATCTACAATCATCATTATTGTCAAGTTAAACCATCGTTTGTGTATTATCTTCACAGCATACCACATGATTAGTCTCGAGTTACATATGAACTATGTGTACTATATGAACTCGAACTAGATTTTTTGAATCCACTTTATTTTGATTTCAAATCACATTACATTTCGAGCTCTAGCTAGATCTTCATAATCTAAACCATGTCTCATATGTATAATGTGTTTATCACATTATGTATGGTGCCCCGCCCCCTACGCCTACAAGTATTTAGATGTGAGTTGCAAACACCACATATTACCACAAATTCAAATAAAATGTGAGAATGTTCGATATATAGTATTGTTTAGATTGTTTGATATTTAGTTTTAAGCTGCAAACGCCACACATTATCACAAATTCAAATAAAATGTGAGATTGTTTGATATATAGTATGGTTTAGATTGTTCGGCATTTAGCTGTGAGTTGCAAACACCATGCATTATCACATTATGGTATAACATGTGCACATCACGTGTATCACCGCTATATTCATGCATGCAATGTTTAAAACAGTATGATCTCCTATTCAAATATATGAATCCGCTTTCATATCAAATTATGATCTTTGTTAGTCTCTTACACCCACACAATCCTCTAACCTTTGTAGCTACCACTAACTTTCTCTCGTGCATGCACACGCCCTCCTCGCCCTCCCCCTCCCTTGGCATTCTATCCACCGGGCACATTCATTTTTTTCTTTAGGTCGTTCTCCCAGAGTCTCCACAACTCCTTTCTGACACACACCAATCGATAATCCTCTCAAGCGATGCCTGCCTACAACATACAAACACACCTTCAATCTCCTCCTTTATGTGTCCTTGCCTCGTGTCTCTCATACGGTCAGACACACATGTAAACTCTCGCCCCTCTTTTCATCGCTCTCTCACAACCGCACACTCCCCCCCTATCTAGCTAGTAGTTGGGCCTCTCGCACCACCTCCAGCTCCATTCTCTCTGTCTATCCGTCTCGCTGGGCCTTATTAGCCTCTAACAAATGGACGTACACCGACCGATGTCTCGCTATACATATAGCTAGCTAGGTCCTTATAACTTGTTTTTACCCACACATCAATCGATCTACCTCATTAGTTGTGTCTCTCCCTTCCTCTGACAAACTACAATTGATCTACCGATCTAGTTAGGTTTGCTTACCAAACACATGGTTCCCCTTCATCATCCATGGATGTGTCCCGACAGATCTATCACGCACAGGCACACACAGAAACACATCCCCACTCTTATTGATAACATTGCAGTTCCACCCTCAGTTTGTCTAGTAGGCCTCTCCCACCATCTTCAAGAAGCAACTCCATCACCCATCCAGCACTCTACCCCTCTCCCTCCCTCTCCCTCCCTCTCTCTCTCCTCTATCTCTCTCCCATCATATTTCCCGTCCTTCAGTTGTGTATGGATGTCGACCGATCTCCCTCAAGACATAGCTGGGTCTCTCCTTCTCAACACATATACGAGTCGTTCTACCTCTATAGTTAGGCATCTGCCTACCCCTCCCACCACCCCCCTCCCCCCCACACACACCGATACATCGAGCGCTCTAGTCATGTCTCCCTGCCACACACAAACATAACGTGTGCCCTCTAACGTTCCGGTAGGCCAGTCGCCCTATATCTTTGACTTGTACACACACACAATTTCGATGGC